>NC_045561.1:99118528-99418528 GCF_009819795.1 Aythya fuligula | reverse complement strand
TTATATTGCTTGACTTATTCCTGATTTGCTGAACATTTAAAAGAATGGGAACACATTGCACAGACATACATGGAACAAAGTGCTTTCTACTGTAAAACTCAAGTAGCATCTGCATAAGTGGGTTTTGATGGTTTTCTTTTAATAAAGGCATTGCTTATTTAATATATGCAGCAGCCTGTTTTCCTATAGCAGATATACAGTCTTTTGTTTACATTGCTGAACATATTAAAAGAAACTAGGACAAGGAATGATTCATTCATATAACTTATTTATTCAGTTTGCTGCCAGAACATTAAACTATTGAAAAGATTTTATTATAATTCATTTAACAGCTTTATTTCTTTATATGGTATTTATGTGGGTGGGATTCAGCGGATAAATAGGATTTGAATAAAGGAAAGAGCTGCAAATTTCATTTGACTTTTTATATACCAGGTATACAATTAGAATGAATAGCTTTCTATTCTGCTGTCACAGAAATACTGATAAGCAGACTTTATTGCAGATCAGCTGCAGCACTTGCATTTAAATTAATTTGCCACCATCCATAATATATTCCTGAATACAACCTTTTCAGGTTTCATTTTCTCTCATGCTCTCATAACTCTGAACAGTCAGAGTATGCATATAGATATACATATATATACATATATATCATTAAAAGCACTTATTTGAAATATGAACAGAGCAAGACTTCATACTTCATAGCTGTGAAGAGTGGAAGTCTTGTAATGAAACATTCGCCACATTCTCTTTCTCCCTATCCTCTTCCTTTCAACAGCAAAAATAAGATTAAAAGAAGAGAGAAGATTACAAAAATAATTAAATTAACAGGAAATCATTCCTCTGAAACTGTTCATGAAATGAACTGATTTTAATGATTTCTTACTTGTTCTACTTTTCTACCTGTAGAAATAATTCACTTCTGGCAAATCTTTTCATGGACTGGAGTGAAGAGAGAGGGAGTTTGGAACAGAATGATAAATAATTTGTTTAATTTCACTTGTATTCATTTTTTTTTTCTTTGCCAACTTTGCTTAACTTATTAGTATAATACACCAACTACTGGTGCAGAGTTCACTTTCCGTCTAGAGCATCCATTGAAGCAACTGCAGAAAAATGACAACAGTCTGATTTTTATTGAATGTAGCAGGAAGCAATGTATAAGTCTTTTTTAAATTATTTTTTTTAATTATTTTTTTTCCTTACTGGTTGTTAATTTACTCATTTTTTCTTAATTAGGTAATTTCAAATGACATTTCCCTATCATCAACCTGATTGCTGAATCAGGATGGGAAGATATTAAGATAGCAATGCTGGATCAAGGAAGTTTCACGTTACTGTGTCATCCTACCTATAAACACAGAATGCTGACTGTCTTTTAATCTTGTGAACTACATCCATAAGATTCATTCATACATACTTCCAGGGAACACAAAGTAAAAAAGACTTTTAAACCATGCATTTCAGGACAACATAGAAAGGAATTTACTTCTAATAAACTGTGATAGACTTTAGCTTTTAGAAATTTCAGAAACAAAAATATATAGAGAGAGATATACCTATACAAACAGGAGCCTGAAAGTTCCATCCTTTACTTGTGCAAGCTAATTGCTCTTCTCCTTGTAACTGAAATCCATGGTGACAAGAATAAGTCACTGTAGATTTTCCCAATTCCGAGCAGTATACAAAATCACCATTTTCCACCCGTTTTGGTGTTCCACATGTTTCCTCTACAAATAAAATAAAATAAAAAAAAAAAATTAAAAAATCCCAGCTTATCATCAAAAATTGACATTATTCTCCATTATTGCTACAAATTAAATTAAGGGAAATTACTCACATGTTTTAAGATGATCAAGAGTTTTATTTTTTATTTCTGGACAAAGAATTTATATGGAATAACTCATGATCAATTTATAATTATTGTAAAATTAACATTACCTTCTAACAGTGTGCTCAACAGAAATCTTAGTTAATGTATTTTTATCTGTCCAAGAACTCCTGCCTCAATTACCATAATGTCTGGGTATCTCACAAAACCATTCATGTTATCAAGGTGAAGCTTCAAACAGTAACCTGATATAGAGGGGATATTTGAAAGAGACAAAGACCAAGACCCCCATTTCAAAGTGATAGAAATGCTAAAAGTTTGTGACAGACCAAGAACTCAAGACCTGCAGTAACCATGGTCAGTGCTCTAACTGCTGATTACTTATCCTCCCATCAGAATAAAAAAAAAAAAAAAAAGAAAGAAAAAAGGAAAAAAAAAAAGTTAATTACTAGATTACCTTCCTGATAGATTTCTTGCCAAGCTTCTAAATTCATCCCCTCTATATAGCCACAATGTTTAAAATCCTGTGGAAATCTTCCAAGTTGAAAGGCATCTGCTGGCACTTCAGAAATCCCTGTGTTGTCACAAATCACGCGGGACAAAGAGTGCTTTTTGAGTTCATGTTTTTGAGCTTCAGTGAAAACATTATCATTTTCCCACCAGAATCTGGAAAGGTTGATAGAATTATTTTGAAGAGATTAAATTCAAAGAGCTGATTATTCTTGCTTTCACAGTATCCTACGTAAGAGACCAGAAAATAAGAATTACAGCAAAATGTAGGTGGATACAACAATAATAAATTTAAACTCCATAATATGCTGTTTTGCATACCCAAAATACAAGCCATGGCAAGGCTAGTGTGAGTCCATGGTACTGGTGACCTCAGATGTCTTGTTAAAGTCAGATGGGTAAAACTATTAATTATTCACAGATGCAGAATCATTCTTCAGTAATGATAGAAAACCACAAAAGTTATAATATTGAGAGAAAAATTCTTGAAGAATAATATTGAGAGAAAAATTCTTGAAGATAAATTATTTTAATTGGATACTTAATCTCATGCAAACCAGCATTCATAAATTGTTCTAAATATGTATTACAGCTAATCACAGGAGCAGCCATAATAGATACCCATACATTTGAACTCTTCTTGCTATTACAGAATTGTTGCTATGAAAACAGGTATTGCTGAATGCTACTTTGTATATCTCCATTCAGTTCTCCATTTGCTAAGAAGATGTGGGTATGTACATTAGCTATAGCAGAATATTTACAGACAGCAAGTGTCATTTTGATCATACAAAATGGAGAGATGAAATGCATCTTACATTTTGTGAGGTCAGAAACATGCTGGCAGAAATGAAAAAACAGTGCTAGTATTGCAGCACCATATCAATGTATATGCATACATAATATATAGTATGTATAATATATAGAAAATATTACAAATTAAATATATAATAATACTATTTATTTTATATTATGTTATATCATGCAGTACATACTATATTATAGTATATATACTATATAATAATACTACATATAAATAATATGTATGTATAATATGTACATGCACACATACAAATATATATAAATATAAAAAGCTTAGTGAGAAAGAGAAAAGAAAGAAAAAGATAAACAGGATATTATTATTTTTATAACAAAGATGGGGCAACTCTATGAAAGATCACAGAGAGTGTATTTGACTTAATTTTATACATCGAGACATCATGAATAGCAATTTTTATTTTTTTTTAATTTGATAACACACCTCTGTTTATATATTAAACACTATCAAGCAATGTTAAATTGCTAAGATAGTACCCTGTGGTAGTCAGGTCAGTTATTATTTTCCCCACCACTAGGCAGGCAGGATCTGAGCCAACATGGTCTAAGACCATTACCAGTAGACAATGAATGAACCAATTGAACTCAGGATTGAACCAATTGAACTCAGGATTAACACAAGACTTGGGTATCTGTAATATTGGGGGATCAACACTGGGGTTTCTAGTAAGGGCTGTCTGTGGTTTTCATGTTTACACCCCTCTAATTGGAAAAGAAGAGCAGTGGACCCTGTAAAAAACCTGCATATGTGTGGTATTTATATGAGCCCTTTGAAATGGTACCATGCAAATGAGAAGTCTGATAATCCTGTTTGTGTTCTGTGGAACGTAGGGGCTGGTGACGTGCCCCGTAGGGGTTTTCAGGACAAATTGCACCCTGCTGTCAACAGTTTTCTCAGAAGTGCAAAGTCATTCAGAGTCATAAAACTTGGTTAAGTAAGCTAAGTGCATGTGAAATTTTGCAGAACAAGCCTTAGGTGCAGGAAAATAGTTGCGTATGGTAAAATAGTTTGGGAGGAAGCCTGTCCCACTCTGCCTGTGTTGGAGGAGGAGGGAATCTACAGGACCAGGGATGGGATGAATGTCCTATACTTCAGGAGCACTGTGATAAGAATCACGGAAGAGAGAGGGGGGGCCTGGAGAGAGAGGGGAAAAAACTAAATAAATGGCACATTCCTTCTGCCTCTTACCTACACAGTGACCCCAGACTTCCCAGAACATCCTGAAAGGTCACTGACACTTACAGAATCTTTCCCATACCCAAAGCTGTCAAAGGCTTTGCTTCACTCAGTTCCCCTGCACTTTCTAGTTTCTTCTTTCATGTACATTAAAACTTATTCTACTTTCATCACAAAATTCAGTTTTGTCTATGCTGCTGAGAAGGCTTGAGCAGATCATTATTTTTTAATCTACCCAGCAGCTAGGGGATTGCTCTAACAAAGGTTGCTCCAGAAGATATGTATCAGATCACCAAAATTTTACAAGTGAATTTTAGAGGGTTAGACTAAACAAGAAGAATAACATAAAATTAAATAGAGGCACAATCCTCTGCACAATCCCTATGCAAATGGCAAAGTCAGCTACAGGCCTTTCATCTAGTCATTACAAATTCTGAGATTAGAGAGAGATTCAGAGCAGGAAGGAACAGAAAAATAAAATAACATCCAATGGAATGGAAACAACTGGTTCCAGGTGACCAAGTGATTTGACCAGATAGGGCCTGGGTTTAATACATTAGAAAAAGAAATCCATTTATTTTGTCATATTTGACATATTTGACATATATGACATATTTTGTCATATTTGACTGAAGATTTTAAGGCTATGAGGATGAAGTCAGTCAAAAATTCTGATTATCCATGATTTATGAACTTAAACCAATATGTTCAAAAAGATGTTTTGAAATTCCTATTTACTGACACATCGATGCTGGTATGCATGTAGTGTTGCTAATGCAGACACAGGTAGTATCCAATACAGCATGTGACAAGTCACTGCAATGAATTTTAGACTTTTCCATTCTTACTCTTACTGTGAGACAATGATAACCTTATACCCTCCTAACTTTCATAAATAGTTCCATATCATAGTCTCAATAACTGAATATCATTTCACATTTAGGTTAGCTGTCATTAAAAAATTATGAAAGAACCTTGGGGAATTCATTTAACATTAGAAATATTCTTTTCACAATTTGGAGTTAACATGTTAAATTATCTTAGGTTTAATTAATGTTAATAGTATCATAAGACACTGAAAAATAGAAGCAAGTCTAGAAGGACCCCAATAGATATCCTTCCCCAGATAGGGGCAGAAAACTTACAACCGTTTTTTTTAACTCTGTTGAGTGGAATGTTTGCTGTCTATACAGTTTGTGTTAATAAGATACCACCTTTATGATTAACATTGGTTTTTCCTGTGAGCTAATTAATTAACATTTTTAAAAGTTCAGATTTAAATTCTGCCTCGGATGCTTATTTACATAATGGCTTCTTTCCACAACAGTGACTTATGAGAAGAGTGTAAAGGTGAGAGGAAGGACCAGATGTACTTAAAACACCACCGCTAGCATGGTGTAAGTCGTTTAAAATTAGTCCTCTCAGGAGATTCAAAATTACTGCCATAAGTATATATCACGGAAATTAAGAAAAATATGTTGGTTTTGTAATTTCTTCAGGAACAGAAATATGATAAAGCAACACCTCACACCCTTTTGTGGCCTGAAACTGCATTTCTGCTGCCTTCCTGGTGTGGAGTGTTGTACTGGTGGCACTTGTGCAGGATTAGGTGAAGGAAGATCCTCTCCTCTGTCTGTTAAGGCTGTTCTGGGAGTACTTTGCATTCCTGAATCCCATAAGACTAACTACCTAGTGTTTATTAACCTTTCTAGAAAGTCTGTATTACATCTCTCCAAATCTCTCTTCTGAATCTGCTGTTTGCTGTGGAAAGTGTTAACATCCTTCCAGTTAAGGACCCTGAGTCTAGTGCAGCCCTCAGGGACTGGATAGCTAAGACTGTACAGTGCTACATCCATCCACACAGAATTTAATTGCCCCGGCACAATTAACTGATGTTGGCACCTTGCATTTCCATCAGAAGTATAAAGTTGGTCATCTTAGTACCATAGAAACAATCTCTAAGTTGTTTCTATGTTGTTTCTAATCTCTAATTTGAAACTATATACAGATTAAAGAAGAAAAAGCAAGAGCTCACCCAACAAATCCCAGAGGAACTAGGATAAAAATTAGTAATCAGCATTGAATTTGTTTAAAATACTTATAAGCATCATGTTGTCTTACATTTTGGGAAGTAGCCTCACATATCTGTAAGATGACCATTGGTTTTGATTAGTATACAAATGATTCCACAGCATGAAACAACTTACCGGTCACCATCCCTTAGTGCTTTCATTTGCTTCCCAATTATACATGCAAACAGGGGACCAGTTCTAGCACCTGGAAGAAAGTCTTCTACTAAACCACCAAGCCAAACATCAATATTGCTAGGATTATGGTACAATTCCATGATTTTTTCAGTGACTTTCTGATTAGTTATTATTGTATTCAGGTCAGTTTGAGTTTCCAGTTTTGGTAAGCCACAGAATTCACGCCAGTCATTATAACCTATAAATATGATGTTAAAAGGAAGATTAGACTTGGCTATTAAACAAGATATTTTAAATTAATAAATTTAAAATCACTGGATTCTGGCAACCTTAATCTCTATTATGGACAGTTATGTCTAAAAATAGACCTATTATTATTGGTTAAGTTGATTGGAGAAACTATGGCAGGATCTGAAACAACAAGATATGCAAATGTCACATCATTTTTGTGAAGGAAAACAAGGTTTTAAGTTCTCCAATATTTATTAAGCAATGAAAACATGATAATAAAGGGTTATTTTTGAGATAATCTAAACAGAAACATACACTTTGTGTTGACATATATATACAATTCTTTTGCATCACTGGAATTAACTTCCCCCACCTCCCAACAATACTTGCATTTTGGCCCTGAAGACCAAAACTATTTCTACTGTAGTGTAGCCGAGAGCTTTAAACTCTAGGCTGGAGTCAGACTTTATTTGTACTGTCCAGGGCCACGTTCCTAGCTACAGCATCACACAGCTTTAACAGGAGAAGTGGAGCGAGTTGTCACCCAGAAACATCTTCAGACAGTTCTACTTCTAGTGGGTAGACCATCAGGCTCAGAGCATAGAACAGCATTTGTTCCTTATTCATGTAAACAAGTGGTCTGATCAGGCAGGGCGTCAGGACTGCAAACATACCATAGATTTTAATAGCCAATATAATTAAATTAATTAAACTCCAGCGCAGTCTTCTCTAAACTTGTACATCTGTGACCTGATAGGCTCATAGTCCTTGAGAGTTTATTTCTACCCTGGGTGCACAGACCAAGAAATCTAATGCAAAAAGTAGGCATAAAAATGTAATGTTTCTCAAAGTGACGTGTACATCTAACTAAGCTACTTATACCAGTCCTGAGTACACCTTAACACCTTTTACTCTCAGTCCAGCCAATGAGGTTGTGTCTAAATAGACCTCTCTCACAGGCAGGGTGCAGCCTGCAGACCTCAAGTAGCTGCTGCAGACAGAAAGTCCCTCTCCTCTGGAGCTGGATTCAGCAAGAACCAGTGTCAGGTACCTGCACCAGGCATACCCACATCTACTCACCAATACTGGTCTTCCACATTCCAGAACTGAGAGGTTATTCTAATTTGAAATGCTGGGCAATATTTTGTTTTCATCAAAGTCAAAAGTATTAGCATCTTAAAAGAAACTTGTATTACTTTTCTGATAAAAACCTATTATTAAATAACTTATATACTAAATACAAGCAGTGATAGTTCAGTTACTGATTGGAAGTAGATTTAAGAAAAATCAGTAGACCTGGGAGTCCGTGATCACGGCCACGCTGTAAATTTAATGATGCTAAATCAAGTGAACCATTGTTGGACAACACAAACAGTTTTTCTGTTAACTCTTCATTCATCAGTTGATTTTGCACCTGTAGTTTTGCTGAATGTGCAAGAAGACCCCTTAGCAAAGGATCCAAGCCTCCTTTAAACACAAAAATAAAATAATGTCAGAGCATGTATATAAAGCATTAGAATGTTTTTAACAAACATGTATGTAAATGTATGTAAATGTATGTATGCTTCTCTATATTTTTTTAAACATTGGTCACGTAGCCTTTTATATTCAAACAAATGCAAAAAATTGCTTCAGGTTGACATAAGAGTGGTAATCTTATGAAAAGGCTCCACCTGTTTCTTCTGGTATAAGAAAATTTTAAACCTGATAATACATGTATGCAAAAAAAAATATATATATAAGATATCATCAATTTATTGTCAATTGACTGATTTAATCTGGAGAGTAATTTCTGTCTGATTCAGTGGACTATTTACCTAAAATAATTAGTGGACTATTTACCTAAAATAATTGTTCCAGTGTTCTCTGGAACCTGTTCAACAGCCTAAATCAGTGATGTAATTAAATAAATGTTCCTATTCTTACCTTAAGACCAGTGACCTTAAAAGTTATAATATTCTGGGGGAAACAAACAAAACAACCCCATTCCCCCTGCCCCCACTCTCCACACACATACATAAAACAACAGTTTAAATAAAAACATACCTTCTTTAATGAGCCTCCATGGACTAAAGAAAACTTCATGCAAATGAAGATTTGGGAGTTCTGGATCATCTAAATACTGTGCATTCAATCGCCTTACTATTGGTTGGATTGTTGCATGACCAAAACGAAAAGCAGCTGTTGAAAATATGTTAGAAACTGTAGGATTTACTGTGGGATCATAACCTGTATATAGGCCAATATACTGATTAAAAGCATCTGGACCAATAATTTTGGGAATGTAATCTCTTAAAGTAATAATCTGAAAGAAAAGAAAAAGAAACATATCATTCAGTGTTTTGATAGTTGAAAAGTAAAGGTTTATATGTATAGAATGCCTTTTTCATCACTCATCTATTCCCAAGCATTTAGCATGATGAACAAGTGAGTTGGTAAATAATAATGTACTTCTTGTAGTCAGTAGAAAAATGACTGAAGAGAACCAGTAGTAGGGTTGAGTACACTAATGAGGTTCCTTTAACCTCCTACCTAAAAAGCTAGACAAACCATCCTCAGCAGAGAGTACCAATATTGCTCACTTCCAGTCCAAAGGGGGTAAATCCAGCCCTTAGGAGCTCTGCTCCTAAACCTGGATTGTGATAGCATAAATTATAATGCCCTTAAAAAGAGAAAGGAAAGCATGGATTACTACAAAAACATTCATGAACGGTTGTTGATAGGAACAGATTCTATTTTCAGACATATATATGTGACACAAATCCTCTTTACTGAATATTTTAAATATCCAAACTTTAAAATACTGATGCCAAGAATCCCTTGGCAGACGTTTTATACTAAACTTAGGCCAATTTATAGACTCCTAAAAAACACACTTCAAAAATGAAAATGGTGATAAACACTTTCTGACAAATGTTTTGCAATATGATAGTATTAGTCGCATGACAAAAAAATCATATAGGTAATACTGAGAAAAAAAAAAAAAAAAAAGTGGAAAAAGATCTAATGTACCAAATAAAATGAAAGTATTATAGACTAAAGATTACACTGCACTCAATAAAGCATAACAGGATGAATATGAAGCATAGTGAATTCAACAAAACACATTATAGATTCAATACACTGTGCAGTAAAATATACTTTGAGTAAATGTACTTTGAGCTTGGTATAGTGAATACTGAAAAGCTAGATGTCACAAAATGACTGTATGAGAAACTTGTATCTTTATTTTAAACATGACACAGAGACAAACAAGACCCTTCAGAATTCACACACTTTTCACATAAGGCAGAGCTCACAAAATCTTTATGTTTTCAGATATATTAAGTTAGGTCATGAAGCAAACACACTATTTGAAAGAATAAGTTAGAATTCCCTTTGCTGGTCCTTTAATACAGCTTAAAATTAAAATTAAATAATTGTTGGAAATTAATACTCACGTTGTCATTGGAGAAGTTAACCTTTTCCTACATTCCCAAAGGTTTTACAAAGCAACAATTCCTTCTAATTTTAGATTTAGTTAGTTTTTTATAGGCAAGATAATGACATATTGTTTCATTACTACAAAGGGCAGAAATACAGGTTTTCCAAGTCTCATTCATCTTGACTTGGGGTTAAGTGTGACTTAGAAGCATGAACGAGGCACCTGTACCCACAAGTTCAAAAGAATAGGTAGAAAAGAATATAAGTATTTTTTGCCATCATCTTAACAGACATGCAGAGACCTTAAATAGCTCTAGATCAGCCCTGGACACAAACATCCTGATATGACTCATTTTTTTGGCTCATTGTAAATGAAATCTGAAGCTAAGCAACCCATAAAGGCCAGATTGCCCAAACAAAAGGGCAATTCAGATTTTTCATTTGCTCCAGAGGCAAGATCTGAATTTTATGTTTCCTTGACAGGGAAAGAGGGATTGTTGTTTCTAGACATGAAAACTAAAAGGCTAAAGGTAAAAAGGAGTCATATACCTGCCTTGAGCTAGGAGAGACATATATTTGATGGAAACATGAAGTTTAAAAAAAAGCTCCATCACGTAGATCTTCAGACAATACAAACTAAGGTGATAAAGCAGAAAAATGATACTGACAGAAAGAATCTGGAATGTGACAGAACCATATCCAAAGTAGCATGTAGCATCCTTCATGTAGACTCTGAACATACTTTACCTAAATTTGTCTGCATGAAAACAAGGAGAGGCTCACTACAGGTTTGAACTGACACATATACAAGTTTTAAAGAAGGTGTAAACAGCTCAGAAACAGCAAAATTATTTTTCTTAAAATTATTTTGCATGCACTCCCTGCTATGAAAGAATTATTTGAAAGGTTTTTTCCCTTTCACATTTGGCATAAATAAGCATAATACCTTCCTTCAATACAGTTTTTCTTCCACAGGTGAGATTCTTCTGTGGAAAAGAAGTAACATTCTCGTCTAAAAATATGTCAGTAAAATCAGAACCAGAAAGAGGTAGTTCTATACAAAAAAAGTACAAGCAACTACAATGAACCATGCTGCCATTTGTTACTTCTTTTGAGTCTATTTATAAAGAATAAGTTAACTTTGGGTGTGATCTCAGCTCTTTGTGACATTTATGACATTAGTGGATTAGTGGTAATCCTAGTTCCTCTTAAGAGACATTTAGCACCTCATAGAATCAACTCAGAATTCCATAGAAACCTCATAAAGTTAACTTTAATCAATAATGTCAATATTTCTACTGTCTCAAGACAGTCATTGTTTCAAAGGTATAATTTAGTAAAAAATGATGAAAAATGAGCACTGTCTTAAATAGAAGCCATGTGCTCTGTATTTAAATGACTTTAATAGCCTGTATGACCAGATAGTAACAGAAGCATAAACAGTATTTAAATGTTATTAACTTAGTCATGTCAGAGAAAATAAAATTCTGATTTCCTAGCAATACAATCAAACATCTGGTAATTATCCAGAGAGAATCTAAATAATAACACTGTCAGAAGAGGCCTTGTATGGATTCATCATAGCATGATGAATCTATACACTGTGTATAGAAAATAACTAAATCTTGACCTGCAAATACAAATGCTATGCAAAGTCAAACAGGCTTTATGTGAAAGGCAACATCATTCTCATTCAGAAGGTGGAATTGCAACAGGGATTCTGAAATGTCCTTATGAACTCAGCAAGCATCCTGACTGGATTTGCTTCCAGGATGGGCCACCTCCAGTGGAATTCATCCATACATTAGTTAATAGAAAATAAGTTATGTAATTTCATACTATTTTTGAGATCTTTTTTTTTTGTTCATGTTAAAAGCAATCTCAAATTAGGTGCAAGAGATATAGAAATTCATATTACTTCCTCATTAGGTTCAGCAGACTTTCTTTCCTAAAACAGAGAACAGGCAAATATATTGATTGTGTTTAATCTCTTAAAGTACTACATACAGCTGTTTGAAATTCCCATAGTAAATATTAAAGGATTTACAGCTGATATTGAAGACCTAAACACTTTTATAAAGATTGATTGTATGAAAGTTCAACTCCCAATAAATAATTAACACATTATAATGGCTCAGTCAATAGTCTGAATACTCTTTAGTATTCAATACTCTTTATAGCCATGAGTTATGTTAGAATGAAACATTCTTTTATAATATTTGTTATTTATCTCTTTTTTATCTATCATTTCATAGTTTAAGTTTAAGCTCTGAGAGGAGTTATTTAATGATCCAGTTTCACAAACAAGTTTCATCCACGTTAGCCATGTTGAACCCTATAATTTTACTTCAGTTAATGTCAGCTACTTAAGAGACCAATTTTCAACCCACCCATAAGTATAAGGCAGAGAAGTAAGGATGTAAGATACTTCGAGAACACAAGAAGATATAGAAGGAAGAGAAAAAAAAACCCTACAAACTGAAAACTAAATGTAACTGTCAGCTACAGGTGGGATTAACTGGCAGTAACACCATTATTTCAGAGATTCTTCTCTGAAACCATGATAAATTAAAGAGAATTTGAATCAAACTGATCTGTGAAACTCTTGCATCACTCTTTGACTAGTGCCACTTCATTTGGCATTCACAATCCAAACAGCACATCAGAACAAAACCAGCACATGCATGCAGTTTCAACTTGCAAACCACATATATATGGAACAGCAATGTAAAGACTAGCAGTTCCATAGCTGAATGTTTTTTCCTATTTTGTCTAAATGTTTTGTTTAAAGGAAAAACAAATGTAAACTATTTTCCCTCAAATAGCTTTAAAGGAGTTCTTCCAACATTAACCATTTTGTGATTCTGTGTCCTAATTCTGCTCTTTCTGTTGTCTCAGGTCAAAATAAGAATAACTGAAACAAGGAGCTGGTTTCATTTTTTTAAGCAGATTACAATAAAAAAAAATGTATTTTGTTTGTTTGTTTCTTTCTTTTCACAAAACACTGTATAAACCAAGGTATATATATTTTACTATAGCATATTGCAGTATAGTGTAGAGTTAAGTATGTGTCTTTCACATAAAATACAAGAATGGAATTAACCACTGTTATGGCTTATATAAACTACTACTTACCAATGAAACATGCCAACAGTGCAAACAAAAAGTCAGTTTTGTCCATGACAATAACAGGCAATTGTTATATTTAGTAACTTTGTCAGGTTTCTACTATTAAATGCTTGCCACTAGAGTTATTTATGCTGTCAGAAAGCATCTAGGAGGAAAAGCATGGTCTCTCTCTATATATATATTATTTTTTTTTTTTATTTCCTTATTCTAGAAAGAAAAGGAAGGCTTTTTGTTCAATTCCCTATAATTACATAGCAGCAGGCAAAAATTATGTTTGAAATTATTCATTCCAAAAAGAGAGAATTTGAGAAATGTGTAGCAACTGAAATAGCTGAGTGGAGATTTCAAGGTAACTTCAGCTAGAGCTGTCATTACTGTGCTGGTTAGCATACCACATTAACAGAGATACTCCAATTATCTCTCTTAAATGAATATCTCTGAACTAGCCAGATATAACTGAATCACAATTCTAATGAGCCATAAGCAAATCTCATTAGACTGTGATACTGGTAGAGATAATGAGTAGCCCAGATTTATGGAGCATATTGCCTTGCACAAAGTATTTTCTTTCAGGCCATAATGCTACTGGACATAGATCAGAAGTACTTGAACACACAGAAGTCTGCTTTTGGATTTCCACTTTTCTTCTAACAAATACTAACAACCATTTTGACTAAGTGCAATTATTTTAAGCAAAGAGCACATGTACAGCAAAGGAGCTGACATAGTTAAAATAAATTTTATATATATATATATATATATATAAAGAATGTCAATTTTTTCAAAAGGACTGACTAAATTAAATTAATGTTATTTTTCTGAAATTATCTGGCTTTAAGTGCAAATAACAACACACCAGAGAAGGAAGGTGGTTTCTTACAGGAAGTATTATGCATATTCTCTTAACTAAAACTTCTGACAGAAGAAAGGATATGTGTTTTATTGTAATAGTGATATTTTCCTACCTCTTCCCCAATTTAATTTCAAAACTGTCATTTTTTGACACCAAATAACCTCTTTCTAATAGTCAGAAAGCATATGAAATTCATCTAGCTTCCAATTTATTCTGGTCCGGATATAACATTAATGATGAATAAAGGCAAAAGTCCTGGTGAAGATCAGAGGAGCAATGCCAGGTGGAGTAACCTGAGTACCCAAACTATCAAAAAGGAGCTTGAGGGACTGGCTGTTCTCTAAGGCAACCAAAGAGAGTGGCCATACCCCAAACTCGAGGATAAACCCATCGAGATGAGACAATGAAAGAAACTGTCACCTGAATGTTGGGCAAGCTAAATGAGTGCTAACAGGATTATATTTGAAATAAGGCTAACAGGAGGTAGGACTCATGGTGGGATGCAAGGAGAAGAGGGGACTGTGTAAAACTTGGCATGCATGCAATATTAAAAAATTGCATTGTTGGAATGTGTAAAACACTGGTGACTGTTGGAATGTGTGAAACACTGGTGTATTCAGCAATGGGGATAAAGGTGGTGAAAAGAAGGGATTGGTGTGAACTTTGGAAGTAAAAGAGGCTGTTTGAGCATGAAGCGTTGTCTGATCAGTTTGCTCCTCTGACTGAACCGTGCTTGATCACTGCAGTTTATGCTGTATTTGCAGGAGCAGAAGCTGTCCACAATGAGCACATGAACTGTGACTGTGAGGAAAATAAAATAAAATTAAAAAAAAATAATAGAAGAGACAGAGAAGGAGAAGGAGAAGGAGAAGGAGAAGGAGAAGGAGAAGGAGAAGGAGAAGGAGAAGGAGAAGGAGAAGGAGAAGGAGAAGGAGAAGGAGAAGGAGAAGGAGAAGGAGAAGGAGAAGGAGAAGGAGAAGGAGAAAGAAAGAGAAAGAGAAAGAGAGAGAAAGAGAGAGAGAAAGAGAAAGAGAAAGAGAAAGAGAAAGAAAGAGAAAGAGAAAGAGAAAGAGAAAGAGAAAGAGAAAGAGAAAGAGAAAGAGAAAGAGAAAGAGAAAGAGAAAGAGAAAGAGAAAGAGAAAGAGAAAGAGAGAAAATGCTGAGTAGGAATAGATTTTCTTATTCACAGGTGTAATATAAACATTCTTATGGTCTTTTATGTACTTTTTGCATGTTAATTTCTCCTGCCTCCTATACAAATATATCCTATAGAGATCTAGATTAGACCTTGAATTTTATATATTAATACAGCATTAAGGAATTCACAAGCATTTTTTACACAGGGAAGTTACTTCTTTATATAATTATTATAAGAAAATAAATATTTTAGGCACTATGCAAATGGAGAAACATAGCTAAAGAGCTATTGATTCCTTTACCAACCAAAGGAACAAAACCAAACCAACCAACCAACCAACCAAACAAACCAACCTAAAAACACCAAAATTGCAAAGAAATGCATCTGAAAAGGAATAGACTTCAACAGACAAAATAGACACAGGAGAAATCTGCAGAAAGATGAAGCAGAGTAGAAATTGCCATTAAAATCAGAGCACTCAGATCTGGGATATGAACAAACCAAGGAGGAAGACATTGCATTCAGGAAAGTGGAGAACAGAGTGAACTTTAAACATGCCAAAGTGGAAGCACAGAAAGAGTTGGCACAGAAAAGCTCATATGATCTCCTAAGCCACTCAGAAACATATCTGAACTTCTGTGACTGGTTCTGCTCTACACTGCAACCAACACTGCAACATGTTGTTAAGCAACTAAACATCCCACCTGATGGAGAGCTCCAACAATTTTCCGTGCTTCTTGGTAGACCATCTCAGCACTCCAGTGTCTGTTGATAGCTTTGAGGGCCCGGGCCAGGCGGTTGTGCTCTCTTAGCCACAGTGTGTGCATGGCTGCCAGAGATGTCACCTCACTTGATCGGCTGTCCCCAGCCATAAAACACTCAACCCTTTCATCTTCACTTGCATTTGAGTCCTGTGCACATGGTGACGGGACCTGGTCTGTATGGGGTAGGTATTCCCGATTGTTGTCATAATATTTACTGTTTATTCTAAGAAGACCTTCTTCACTTGTTAAATTCCTCAGCTTGTTTTCAACAGCGGGGGTGCTGCCATAGACAGTAGAAGCATCAAGGAAAGATGTTAAACCATTTATCTGTTGTCTTGGATTTGGGGCCGACAGATTTCCAAAAAGAATACTATGATCACCAGTGCTGCATGCAGGAGATGAGCGGTAGAAGGGCAGGCAATCCATCCCTGTGGATAATGTGTCATTGGCAGTTACCTGTGTAACAAAAAAGTATTTCCTGAGCTATAGGCAACAGAGCTGTGGATGTTTAAAGTTTTGTGTAAATATTTCTGTCCCATCTCCATTTTCATCTGTCCTCCAGATCTCATCTACTGGAGTGACATTCTCTAAACTCACAGAGATCATTTTCTTACCTCTCAGATTGAAGTGAAAATATATATCAATTATTTTTAAGACAAGACAGAAAAAAATAATAAAATGAAAACCTTTAGCATAAGATCAGGTTACTGAGGTAACCCTTTTTCTATGCCTGAATTTTCCTGTCTTCACAATTAAAATTCCTCACAAAATGTATCACAGTGGAGATGTGAACATCTGGTCAAATTATGTTGTACTGAACTCCAAATGAAACTGCAGGTTTACATGTGTACATAAAAATATAATGAAGAGTGTCAGTCTGCAGCAGCATGCCGTAAAAGCATTGTTTCTATACTATTTTAATTTGGTTTCCTAATTGAAAAATACATATATAACTATTCACTCTGTTGGTCCTCCACAAGCATTCCCCCACATTATTTTACAGGTAAAGCTGTCTTGCAAGTGTCTTGCAATTCTGATTGTCCTTATAAAAAGCAAAGACTGCTTTTTATAGTCCTTCTGAAGTGAAACTCTTCCCAGCCCTTTGATCCACAGACAACCAAGAAACTGAGGTCAAATGGTGATCCAGTATTTGTCTGCTAATCAGAGGTTTTAACCAACCTGTCATTCAGTCAACTATTCCAAATGCAGGTAAAGGGCATGGGAAAGACATGTGAGAATTGTCTAATGGGATCTTGAGGTACACATAATACACAAGGGTAGAATACAGCCTAAATCAGAAAGCTGGAAGTTTTGCTACTGGAGAGTACTTAAAGTGGTATGTACAGCCCTAACAGCTGTAGGGAGGGGAGCAGAGATGTTGGAGGGAGGAGAAAGAGGAAATGCAAGAAAGGTTTTATGTGCATGGTAGGATATCTAAGAGAAAAGCTCAGGCTAGCAATTCTATTTCAAAGAACACTATACCAAAAATCATCAGGTTTCAAAATGACTGAAATCTATCTTCATTATCTAATGCATATTTGGCTTTATAAACTTTGTTTTTCAGAAAAGAGCTTTATTTCCAAATTTTAACAACAGTTCATTGTGCAGCAACACAATGAGCCATAGCTGTGAGTCAGTTCCATGAGTTTCAAAAAAAAGATTAACATCAGTTAAAATTATTAAAAAATGAAGTCTGAGTTTCATCAAGTATAAAACTAGTGTTTTCCTATCAACAGGCTAATATGAAATAGGTACAGATAACACTTAGAACAGCTGCTTAAATAGCTCGAAACAAATAAGTCTTCAAATATTTGACTAATAAAAAATATTTTGTGCAGACCCCTGAGCTAATATTTTTTCTTTCTATTTTGCTTGCTGTTCATTTTTGAAAAAACTCTTTGGCACGTGACAGTGAATATTTCAAAAGCTATATAAAATGATATAATTTATTCTTTGTACTTTTAACAATGAAGGGACCAGTTCTGAACCAGAAGTTTCAAACAGTTCCTTAACAGTGATAAAAGTAACAGGGCAACTTTCAAATGGAATTAATGAGCTTTGTTTAACAACTTTATTACCTTACTTATTATGCCAAGTAATTTTTTCTTATTACTGAGAACTTGAGCCAGTAGGGATTGATATCAACAGAACGTTTAAGAAAGGGTTTCATTTGTTTTTCAAGTTTTGTTTGGTAAAGAACTTCTATGAATATTTTTCCACTGGTTAGGTTTTAACAAATTAAAGTAGGCTATTTCTGAAGGAAATACATAATTTCTTTTTCTTTCTTTCACTGATCAGTGAAAATCAGTAATTTTACTTCCTTGGGTTTTCCACTTAATATTTCTCTCTATGATTAAGTCCCTTGCAATTTTTTTTTTTTCTCTTCAGCTGATAATATAAACAAGAAGCTTGTCTCACACTACAAATACATGAACTTGGCAGCTGCAATGTTGTATGTGTCTGAGTGCCTCCTTCTTCTATTTATCAGGAAAGCCTGGAAGAATTCAGGTATCACTGGGAAAAATGTATGAGCCACCTTTAAGTTGTTAAGCAGTGAGGTTCACAACAAAACATATCAACAGTGAATGAAGCTCATACTGATTAATCTTTGGTTAACTGCCTCTGTAATTTCAATTCAAATTGTTCTGTGCCCCAGTGGAGAAAAGCAGCAGTAATGAACATTAAGGGACTGGCAGAACTGCATAATGTAGTACTTTCCCTTTTCGTGGGGTAAGCAACGTGCAGCCAGCAGCTGAATGTGCAAATGACAGATTCTGTATGTTATTATTCAAATGACATCAAAAATAATCTGAGAAAAATAAAAACCTTCTGCTGAAATAGGTACAGAATTACATTTTTCTCCAAAACTGATAAAGAATATTCATATTGATTTTTTTCTTTGTCTGTATAGTTTTAGAGGGGGAAAAGTCAGAAAAAAAAAAAAAAAATCCCTCTCTGGCCACAATAGTTTTCCTGCTACAGCTACATGTTGATTTAAACTGATTAATTGCTAACTGTTTTGTATGTTTAAATCTGCCTGGAGTGATTTTTTTTTTTTTTTTTTGATGTGTAGGAATCACTAACTGTTTCAGGGTACCATGATGTCGAAACCATTATTGCATTTAAAGAAAAATCTTTTTAAATATTTTTTCTTTTTCCTTTGGCAAATGTCATCCTTTTAATAGGATTTTTGCAGTACTCAAAACAAAACAAAAAACTAGCTTATGTTTTATGTAAGTATGCCAGCAAGGAAGACATAAACGTGTATTTTGGGACATGAAGCTTAGAGAAGAGTCAGGGTCCCCATCTGACAGTGAGTTTTTACCTCTGAAATACAGGAAAAAGGCAGGTGCTCACTTTGCTGGCTGTTGAGTGCACAGACTAATCCATTTGTAGCTGAGACAGGAACCTGTCATGTTACACATCACCTTTTGCAAATCTCCTCACTTTTCCGTGTTTCTTTTTCTTTTCCACCTCTTCTGTAGTTGAACTAACTGAATGAAAGCATTTCAGGATTGAGTCTGACTATGTGTATGTGCTATGCCTATCTTAATGTCAGCAATGTAATTAATACTGAATAAAGACAATAAGTCTTTCTAATGCCTCATGATTATCTCAGCCTCAATCTGAAATAATCATCTGTGGAATGACAGGTTATCTCAGCATCTCAGTTCCATGTGTCAGGCTGCTGAAAAACACATAAAAACTTTTTTTTTTTTTTTTTCATTTTCTTCATACTATGGGATTCCAAAGAGATACCAAAAATAGATGTTCAGGCTCTACCAGAAGCTATAGCTTTGGTGTGAGAATTACTGGGTGTCTCTGTATAGCTTTTACTATGAAAATGGCCAGAACAGAAAATTGTAAACTTTCCTGTTACCTACACATTCTTAATATGTTCTACTGCAACTTCCAAACTGTCATTAAATTGCATTGACTCAAAATATTTTCTGGACAGCTTCCCTAACATGTGCAGGCAGGAGCTGGTTTTATTTGGTGAAACACCCAGAGAGGCCTTATGGCTCAGAGTGCCCAGAGAAGTACTTTTGTCCTCTCCTTATGGATGAATTTTCCCTTGACTGCCTCTTTCTAGGAACACAGCGAGAGTGCAAATGGCATCTTTTCTGTTTGCATGGATGGACTATATGCTATCAGTTTTACTGACTTTGGAAACCAGATGCAGTTTCTTCATATAGAGGATGACTGTATGAAAGCATTAAATGTATGAAAGGGATGACTTATATGAAAATATTAAATGTATGAAAGGGATGCCCCATCCCTGGAAGTGTTCAAGGCCAGGCTAGATGGGGCTTTGAGTGACCTGGTCTAGTGGGAGGTGTCCCAGCCAATGGCAGAGGGGTTGGGATTAGTTGATTTTTAAGGTCCCTTCCAACCAAACCATTCTATGATTCCATGAAAGTAACCATGGCTGATTTCCAAATATTTATCAGATGGATTTTAGCTTTAGTGAAGATTACAGGAGAAAATCAGTTCTAGGGGGATATAGTTCTAGTTATATTATTAGCATTTTGTTTCAATGTTCACGAAGTAGTTCCTCTGGTCACATTAATGAACTATTAAAAACCAGTCATTCATATATTGGATACTTCAGATGTGTCCTGAGAATGTGATTCTTTAAGATCTCTGTGCTCTTTCTGAACTCTCTCAAGCTATGACTGCCAACTTTCAAAAATCCAAATTTGCTGGATAAGAGAGAAAACATTTACCCGTCTGTGGTAAAATTCCAGGCAGTTATTTTACTTAGCCTTCCTGAATTTTAGATTATCTTGCTGAGTGGAAGATGAGCCACCTTTCAACACAGGAACTGATTCAGTTCCCATTACAGCAAGCAGAATATTTTTCTTTATGTGTAATGGAAGTGGAATGATACACTTAAGGGAAAGGGAAACTATGTTATACTTCTCAGTTAGTTATCAATTTGGTAGGGAATAAGAGTTTTCTGTTCTGATGGAACTTATACCCTACACAAACTTCAGTGCATAGACAAGCTGGTCAGTAACCAAACTTCAGCAATAAGGAAAGTAATTTAGGTTGCTCTGGACAGAAACTGGGGCATCAGTCCAAGGGCTGCGATGGGCATGGGGATCTCCTACAGCATGAGGAGATGGACAGTCTGGTCTCTGAGAAACACAAACAAAAAAGGTGATTTGACTTTGCTACTTGATTTTTTGAGTGGCAGAACGTCTGTTTCCAAATTAATCAGGCAAGAACATAGGATTTTATATTTATACCAATTTCCTTCTAACCCTCTAACAAGCTTTGAATTCATATTTTACATCTACCCAAAGCAAACGTGATATATGTAAGTTTCAGCAACTCCCTGAGGATCATTTTATACATACATTGAAAAGGTAGCTCTCTTCAAAAGTTTGCATTAGCTGCTGGAAATATCTTTGCTTTTAGTGAGTAAAGGTAAGTTCCTTTCAGTTTATCTGGCTGGCAATTTAAAAACAGAATTATTTATGACTACTTCCCTATTTTCCTCAGTGGAATTTGAAACCTTGAAGTGTGAGAAAAATAACACTGGGGGGAGACTAATAAGGTTTCTTTGCATCATAAAGTTGAGAGGTAGAAAACTATGATACTTGTACTAAATACCGTAGTTGTAGTTTGTTATTTCTGTAAAACAATTTAAATATTTACCTGTTTCATTTAATAATTACACTGGGTTTCAATATTTCTATCAGCATATGCTGTATTATTGATGATCTATCCATTTCCCCTGCAATTACTTTAGTGTATGCATATCTCTAATGTATTTTATATTACTTACCTGTTTAGAGTCCGGAATTTTTCTTGAAGAAATTCATTTAAAATCTTACCTTTATTGGAAAACACGGATTTTGTTTTTCACATGTCATCTGGCACTCCATTCCAGTTAGAAAGGCGGTTCTGCTCGTGCTCTGTGGTGTGAATGCAATGTCGTGGTCTATGTACTGTCCCCACACCATAATGATATCGGAATATAAGTTGTCTTCAGTAACAGCCTCATTAGATGCGTGAATAATTTTTCTTGTCACCTCACGAACCTGGGAAAAGAAATAAATTACCTTGAGTGCTACGTAGGATTTATTTATTTCTTATAAAATGATAAAACACTATAAAGCTGGAGGAGCAGTGATAAAAGCTATCCACCCCACCCCCACCAGTACTCCCTAGAGTACTTTAGTACTTTTAATAGCTTGCTTAAAGGAAAAAAAAAAAAAAAGAGAGAGAGATAAAAAACAACAAAATCCAACGTATGACAGGCTGTTACTTCTGTTCAGGAGCTGAAATAACTCTGCCACAAGCAGATTCAAGATGTTTCAGCTGAATTTTTCTATATATTGCAAAATGAACAGTGGCAGTGTATTTTTGATCTGTTCCTTTCCAGATAGTTTTGAAAACTGCATGTTTCTTTTAGACAGCTTAAAAGTTTTCTTTCTATTTATTCTGTTTTCCTTTAACAAATGGACTTTGCTGGGCAACCTCAGATACTGTGGATACACAGGGGCACTGGGCTGCTCCATGAGTAAATGGAGCAGCTTATACAGCCCAGGAGACAGGCATGGTTGCAAGAAGTTCTGTTTCATTTTTCCAGGTAGGGAGAAGCAGCAATATATTTCTGCGGCACTTCTGTGAAAACTGCATAGATTCTTTGAGAGGGAACATGGAGACATCTACATCACACATTCAGCCTACACTGGTCCTCAGTTGAAGCCATTTGAGCAAAATCAGCAGTTTGTGATGATTAGGATACTGTTATTATCCACAGATTTCTCCCTCATGCTGCAAAATGTTCCATCACTTAGGAGACAAACCCCAAGAAAGGGCAGTACATAAAGAGTCACAGAATCTGTAATAAATATGAGGCCTATATGATGAATGCATAAGACAGGTTAAACATAATTGGTGAGGACAAGAAGCAACATGGGACTTCTTAGAAACATCAGGATTTATATTGAAACTGCCAAGATTGGAGATACATGGCATTCATCAGAAATATAAGTAAGGACTTATATTTCTAATTATGATTCAATATCATTATTTGAATAGCTTTGGTGGTCACAAAACACAAACTTTTTTTTCTTACTGTAAGATTTTCTCACCACTGTTAACTTCCTCAGCTATGCTATGTTTGAATATCACTTTATAATGACCCTCACACTTATCTTTTACCTCCGCATTATTTTCTTGTTGCTTTTTAAAGGATATGTGTAGATAGTTAAAAGTACAAAAAGATGAAATTGTGCAAATAATTTCAGGAAAAACATCTGTGGCACTAGTTCTATCCTATCTTCAAATTAAGGCAGAGAAGCTTGCTGGTGATCAGGTTTGACCAGATTTTGTGCAATCATGCAAGTTTTGGTTTAGTGTGTTTGACTTCACAAGAATGTACTCTAATGAATCTAAATATAGGCAGCTTGTATGATCTACTGGAAATTTACTTGTGCAAATGTCAGATTTTCATCTTCAAGCACTAAATTATGCAGCTTAGAGACAATGTTATTTAATTAATAACGTGAGTTGCAGGTGACATTAACACTAAATTCTCTTTCTTATCCTTATTAAACATACAGTGGTTAAAATAACAAGAATTTGAGTGCATTAAAAGTCATGTTTCAAAGCAATGATAACAAACCAGAAATAGTAAATCCAGTTCAAATCATTGCACACTGCACTGGAGAATTTTTTACCCAGTCCTCCATGCAAATATTTTTTGTTCAAAATTTCCTCTAAAGCAATCCTGTTATTTTATAAGTATATAGGCTGCTAAAATTCATAAATATTGCAATGTCCTCTGAAGTCAGTAACTTGGGGTTTCTAAAAAAATGAAATTCTGGTTTGATAGTAATACTTTAGGACCCAGGGGAATGGAGTCAAGCTGTGACAGGGTGGGTTCAAGCTGGTATCAGAAAAAGGTTCTTCACCACGAGGGTTGTCACGCACTGGAACAGGCTCCTCAGGGATGTAGTCACGTCACCAAGCCTGTAGGAGTTTAAGTGTTGGAATATGCTTTTAGTCATATGGTCTGAATTTTTGGGTAGACCTGTGTGGTATCAGGAGTTGGACAAAATGATCCTCATGGGTCCCTATGATTCTATGATTCTTTCCAGCTAAGGTATCCTAACCTAGGAGGCAATGGTGGTATACATTCATACACACATAATGTATGTTGCAGATATTGTATGTGCTTTATATTTATTTAGCTAACACCCACCCTTGTCTTTGCTGTGGTCCTCCTTCCCTGAATAAAGAGAAGAAGAAAAAAATAATAAAAAATAAATCTAGGTTGGAAGGAAATTCTGGAGACTGCATGGTGCAACCTTCTGTTACAAGAAGGGACTAAGTTATTCAGAGTCCCATCAATCCAGGTCTTGGGCATTTCACATGGGGGATACTCCAGCAGTAGTCTAGGCAGCCTACTGAGACATTTAATCATTGTCAGAATAATTTTTTTTTCTTTTATGGAGCAACTTGTAACTGTTGTCTCTTGCCCTGTCAATGTATATCCTTGTGGAGATGGTAACTTCAGCCTCTTCAGCACAGGGAGTCTGTGACTAGGTCCATCCTAGGCCTCCTTTCGTCTAGGCTTAGAAATCCCCACCTGCTGCCTTGTGACTGGTGTAAGCCCTGCCTGTTCTCCACTATGGCCCAGTTTATTATTATTTTTTTCCTGTTACTGATGGAAATGGATGGCTTTGGTGGCAGATATAGTTATAGCCAGTATTTCACATAATCTAACGGTGTACTTTCTAACCAGGGGTAGCTGGACTCCATTGTATCGAACTTTGGGATCCCATCCTCGAGGTTGGCTGAGTCCGTCTTCATAGGCTGGTGGGAGCCATCTAGCCAAGGCTGTGTTGGATGCTCCCCATCTAGGATGTTCCCTGGAAAAAGAAAAAAGAAGAAGAGAAAAACCCAACCAACCAATCAACAAAACACTTGAAAAGAACTTTAATCACTGTATAATAACGAATATAAAATAATTATCAACACAGGCCAACATTTCCTTGTAGTAAGATATTTGTATAATGGTCTTTGGAAAAGCATCAACTATTAGTCTTCGTGTATGCCAACAACAATTTAACTCAATTTAACTTAACATAAGTCTGTCTGACTTATGTTTCTAGTTGATGTTGGTTACCTTTTGATATCTTTGAAATACTTGCTCATGCTATGATCTCCTGATAATGAAATCACATTACCTATGAGGTCAGATATACTCTTAAGAGCTTTTTCTGGCATTTTTTTAAAAGATGTTTGTTTAGAGCAATAAGAAATCCAGATTTAGAATAGAAAGGAACCCTACAGTAAAGGTAAAAGTTTAAAAGAAAAATGGATACTAGTCATACAGAGGTAACAAAACATTTTGTCATTTAACAAAACGTAAGGAGACAGTATGCAGGAAAGGGGAATGAAATTGCTGAATTCAATGGCAGTGCTCCCATAATACAGTTGCATCTGTATTAACAGCTTGGCTACAGCTTTTGGAAGGCCTACACAGAAGCTCATGCATTGATATGTTAACACTAACCATACTGTGTTTATGGCACACATCAATTAGCATTTCTGCAAATGGCACCTGGCTGGGTGCACCTTGGGATTAGGGCAGGGCATTTTGGTATCCTGTAGCCAGCCTGTTTGGAAGAGGGTAGGGAAGTAAAATGGTTTAGACAAGAGTCTAAGAGTAAAAGAGTACATATAGACAACAGTTGGGTAATCTCTGGTTTGGGGGCCAGGAAATTATTCCTGGTCCTTTTTATTAATGAGTTTAGTCAGTAAGTGCTGGGCTTAACCCAATTAATTTTCAGTCTATCATGAACTATTGCATTTCCCCTAAGAAAAGAATATTTTATGGCTTTTGTTTGTTTGTCTGTCTGTCCATTTGTTTTACATGGGCTGTTCAATAGATTTTATAATTGCTAAATATATAGAGATATTAATAAGAAATAATACTATTTGAGAAATACACCCATTTGATCAAAATCATAAAGTGAGCTACACAGAACTAAAAATATTCTCTGACAGTTAATAGAAATACAGAAATACAGGGTATTAAAACATACATTTATATGTCTATTGGGATGCTAAAGAGGGAACAATTATTTTATTAATACTTCATCGATCTCTAGCATACTGAAATGATTCAATTTGCCAAGTTATATGGTACAGTAATACACTTAATTATCTACAATAATTCACACTTGAAGGTTTAAGTATGTTTCAATAAAGCATTCAAATTAGTTACGGTTGATTTGTCTTTATGGAAATTACATAAAATACTGCACAGAGTGTAGTGCTATTTTACTCAATTAAAAATAATGAAATGTTAATTTAACTGTTTAACTAGTGATTTTTCTCCTGATTGCTTTTATATTTTAGCAGCTCACTGGAATGCTAGTTCAGTGAAACCCCTCTCCGATGCCTTTTTTATTATTATATTAGACATGATAATGTCTAGGAATCTTGCATGAGTTAAAAAGTTTTTATGTAGGGCAGATGAAATAATGAGAATTCGGTACCATACAACTTTATACAGAAGTCAGATTTGATTATGATACATTCTGTTTATGGGAAATGGGACTTTTCATTGACTTGTTAAATACTAGAATTGCATACAAATAGTTAATGTCACAACAGTAAAATAGAAAACTTACAGATAAAATTCCTCCTAGATGCCCAAATGTTAGTCATAAAAATGTAATCCAGTCATCAAAACTCCTGCCCATCAAACCAAAAAAATAACTCCTATGTGCCATCCCGTCATCCTGTCCTATCTCTCACTATCAAGAACAACCAAAGATGCAACCTCATAGTAGACATAGACCTCAGAAATCTAAGATTAGGTGACTTTAATTACACTGTGAGATGCTCTTCCTTTAGTATCTGTAATTTCTTTACCTTTGAATCCCTTTCATTGCACTAAACATTAAAACCCACAAAGATCAATGCCAGTTAGTCATAAAAATGAACAAATAAACAAACAAAAGCTGTACCTTTGAGTAAAAAGAGTGTACCTTTGTTCAATAAAAATATTGTAAATTTATTTTGCTTATTATTCATATGCATGTCTTCAGACACATAGAAGATGTGCAAGTGAATGTGCATAATGATGCATCTGGGCATGTTTGATGTCCTGTTGATATTCTTAATAGAAGGCTATGTTTATGCTATTCTCTTATTCCTTTGTTCCAGGAATTTCACACTAAAATAAAGTAATCTTGGTACTGAAGAATAAGTATATTGCAGTTGAGCTGATTTGTCCCAGATATGCAAACTGATTAAGCAAAACATCTGTAAAGAAATTCCATGCTCACTTTAAAATATATTTACTAGATTTTTCTTATATGTAAACAATTAATTCCACGTTGAATTTTGTTTTTAAATGTAAGCCATGAAATGCAAGATTAACAGACCTGAAGAAGCACAGCTGCACATTCCTGCTGGGTGACTAAAATCACTAATACAGCTTTAAATTTTCAGTTTGATTATTTGTTTGTTTGTTTGTTTGCTTGTTTTCCCAAGAAATACAGACTACTACTTTGTTTAATGTTTGAAGTCTTTGAAGCTGGCTTACATTATAGAGTATGTTGATTACATTGTAGTATAATGGACCTTTCCAGCAG
This sequence comes from Aythya fuligula, assembly GCF_009819795.1. Taxonomy (NCBI): domain Eukaryota; kingdom Metazoa; phylum Chordata; class Aves; order Anseriformes; family Anatidae; genus Aythya; species Aythya fuligula. The sequence goes on along the minus strand of NC_045561.1, from coordinate 99,390,795 downwards.
ATATATTTCAGTAAAGCTTGAGGTATTTCAAGAGACTCAAGCTTTAGACTAAGATAAGATCTGGCCCGATGGTTTCAAAGTCATAGTTTTTGGCTTTTTGTTACCTTGAACTTTTTACAGACATTTATAGCAAGGAGACTAAAATACCACCAAATGTAAGTGATAGCTTTGAAAACTGGTTTGTTACAAGCATAAAACATGGGGTCGCATTAAAGGGGTGTAGCCAGTTAACCCTTATGGGTCTGGTCGGATTCAGAGTACTGAACCATCACGATCACGGATTCTCCAACAGCTTAACATGCCCTTACTCTAGTCATGCTAAATGAGAATTATCGTGGCTAGAATCAATGCAATTAAGTGCAATTTATTACAGCAACAGGTACACAGGTTCTTTGGATCGCTGGCGATAATTTACTGTCTGCAAAAGCAAGCTAGCATGCATGAAATACTCAGGTGTACAGCCTGGCTACTAAAACATTAAAAGGCACAGACTCTAGAGATTATTCAAGTGCTTAAAACTCACCCAAAGTCATCCCAATAGGAGGGGAAAGAGAAGCTCAGCCTGTTGACCGATCCAGAAGTCAGGATGGTATCTTCATGGTGGTATCTTTTCTGATGGTGGTATCTTCCCTGACATCCCCTCTCCCTTGAGCCAATTTATATTATTTTCTATCCTTACATACTTTAGGCAATCACAGCACTAGACTAGACTAACCAGACTCAGTGGATCACAGTTACTCTGGCCAATTTTAGAAACCTCTATACATATCCAGGTATTATTACTAGAGTCACCAAAGAGAAAAAGATTTTTTACCTTACTCACATCATAGTGTCTTTCCCTCCAGAGATGGAGAAAGACTATAGCAGCTGTGCCAGCAAATTAAAAGCTTCAGCCATGTGTCTAAATTCAGCTGCTTGGCCAACATTTTCAAGGTCTGATGAAGTTGTCAGTGCAAATAATAATATTAGTTGTTAGTTCAGATTCCAAGCAACTCTGCAAGTGCCTGGGTGCCTGAACGAATTTATGGATATCCACATAGATTTATAACATCAATGCATACCAGGTTGTGTCCTTTCAACAAAGAGCTTATCATGCACATTTCATACAAATGACTTCTAATATAGGAAAACTGACTAATCTATTAAGAAGACAGTTTGATTGAATAACAAAACCACAGAATTTTACCACTCTTCATTCACCACATTACAGACTGCCTTAACCTACTAATGGCCTTCCATCTACAGCTCTATAGCCTTGTAACATTGCAGCCTGCCTTTCAGCTTGTGACCCTATCCCTATGTATCCAGAAGCTAAGTATAAATACCATTTACTCTTATACTTGAAAGGACTCTTACTCTCTATTTTGCATCCTCATTGCATTTGAGGATTCTGAAAATATAGTTGCATCTGTTAGGTTGGGTTTTGCAATAAACAATCCACTTATATTTGGATACAAGTAGGTAAAAGTAATAAATAATAGTAATTCAGAACTTATTTATATAAATATATGAAACTAAAAATATCACCCAGAATTCTCAGATGTGTGTTTGCTAAGTATTAAGGTTATGAAAAAAATGCAAAAATTAGAATCTTCTTGATTTTCTTATTGCTCAATGTGAAGAAATACTTTTCCCATTCTATACTATTCTATCCAATTTAATGAAAAATTAAAGCTGGATTGGAATTCAGTCAGATTAATTGGTGTAGAAAAAAGCATCTACTAAATAGGTCTACCATAAATGTAAAGTTCCTTACATAATCTTGGAAGTCTTCAAAGGAAGAGCCTGTCTGCAAAAAATAGTGTACCAAAGTTTAGATGAAGTGGCTCTTCCCCTAGGAGCTTTCAGGGCACCTCATTTAGAGGGACATTGATGCCAAAGTTACATGATTGAGGTCACACTCTCAACATTTATAGGCAAAAAAAAAAAAAAAAAAAAAAAAAGTAAATGTCAATCATTGAGTTTAAAGAAGAAAAGAAAGAAAGAAGGATTTTTCATGGCACAATTCTTATAATACATACCTGTTATTGCAGGCACCAGTGATGAGACGATATTTATTAGCTAAGCAATTGTTTGGACATTTTGGTGGCAACATATAAGGCAGACATCCAGAAATGTTAGCAATCATGGTAAGCAGATCAGCTGATAAACGATCTGTAAGGAAGAACCCAAACAAGCAATTTGCTCTGTTGCTATATGACTGTTGCAGTAGAAAAGACATTATTGACAGATACAGTTACAGCACTCTTTCTTCTTTCTAGGAAAAAGCACTTAGTGATATGTACTGCAGAAAGTAGTCTTAGGGGCTTATGGGATGAAAGCAAAGAGCTAGTTTTATCATCTCATGAGTAGAGAGCAAGGGTCCAACCATAGCTGAGACCTGAGATTGACCTGCTCCTTTTTCTCCTTTAATTTTCTCCTCTCTGCTTCCTTCTTTCCCCGTACTGTGGTCACATCATTTGGCCAGTCCCTCTGTTTATAAAAAAGGTGTAAAAAATGTCATTCAGGAATGAATATATATACTAATGAGCAAAAACATGGGACTGGAAAACTGCAAAAATTTGAAGCAAGACCAACTGACTATGTAGCTAAGTGTGGAGTGGGAGAGGCATAAAATTGTTAAGCAGCATTTGAAGGTTAGAGAAAAACAGGCTGCATATTGTTCATATCTTAGTAATGGGATCACAGACAGGTATCCAAGTGACAAGGGGCAAATTCACATTATCCTGTGAGCTCCAGAGAGCTGGCACCCTCTCTCTAGCTCACATGTATGTAAACATAGGTATGTCAGGCTGGAAGTAGAGGTGCAAATGTAAGAGGAACAATATCCTTCCCAAACTCAGAAATCTTGCATTTCCAACTGACTGCAACTTTCACGTGATAAAAAAAAAAATTGTAGAGGCAGCAACTGACTTGACTCTTGTCTCCCTACTGCCCACTGGCTGCTGTACATTACCCAGTCCCACCACTTGTCTTTTCTGCCCATCCAACCCTGAACTAAGCTGAATAAGTCCATTAACCAAAGAAAAAAAAAAAAAAAAAAAAAAAAAAAAAAAGGCCTGCCAGAAAAACAAACAAACAAAGATTTAAGAGTCAAATTAGCTCAAGAATATTCTGCTGAGCAACTAGAATTTGTGCAAGGTAGGGGTGACAGTGAAGGAAGAATGGGCTGTTTGACCATCTATGTAACCTCTCCATTATGTACTTGTTACTCATGTTAAACTTGTGGATATGGCTGCACTTCCATATTAGTTCAGGTTCAAAGTCATACTAAGAATGCAATTTCTGGTATCTGTATTGCTTAGGTATTGATTCACGTGTTTTCTTTAAAGTCAGTTTGATGCTTTGCTTCACAGAAAACTACTCTTTGTCATGGCACATAAAATGTATATAAGGTCTATTCATCTTCCATGTAAACTGGAAACTTCTGTAAATTGACAAGAGTTTTGTGTGTTTTGTCTGTGATTTGGAAGTTCTTTTGAAACTGAACCAGCAGAAAGATCACTGTATCTTTATGTGTGCCCGTGTATATATATATATAAATACGGGTACATACAGATGGATATATTTTTAGTTCTATGAATATCCAGTTAGATTAGTAAGCCAGTTGTTTCATCAAGGAAAAATATAAAGGAAGAAGAAAGAACAGAGATAACTGTGAAGCTTTATAAGGCTCTAATACTTTCATATCTTAAAAATATTGTCATGCTACAATAAGGAAATAGAGAATACAAATTATAATTCTCTAGTTAATACTTCTTTAAGTGAAGGAATTACATTTTGAAGAAAAGTAAATAAATAAAATTATGTCTGGGTTTTGAGCCTTCCAGATACCAGGAACTCATCTTGAAATTCATCTTGAATTAGCAGCACCAAGAATTTTACTTTACTTAGACAAATGTATATTGTTGAACTTTCTGGAGTACCATCTGTTATTTATCCATTTTAAATAAAAAGCAGTTAAAATATAAATAAAATTAAAAAAAAAAAAAAAAGTAAGAAATGTGCAACAGCAATGCAGTATTAAATTGATTTTGGAAATAAGAAAGTATTTTCCTAAAAGAGGGGTATTACTAAGGCCACCTATGACCAGAGGAAGTGTATTTCAAAATGTCAGTGCCATAGAATGTTGGAAATCATATTATTTTATCTGTAAGCTCCAGAACTCAGAAGCACTAAACCCAAAGTACTGGGGAAGATAGTTATTTTTCTGTAAACAAGAAGCTTGTGACACTGCAGATATGCAATATACAGGATGCCAATAGCAAAGTGCTGCCCTTCTCAAATATAGGAACGCAGCCAACTCTCCAGTAAAGAAAAATGTAAAACAGTGGCTATGTGAGGTGTTTTCAGGAACAGCAGAGAAGGCATCCTGGCCCCAAGGTGTGGACAAGATATGTACTCGTGCCTAAGGTAAAATAAAAGTGTAACTAATACTACTTTAATCTAAAAGACAATATTCAAGAAATCAACAGGGGTTTTGGCCAATGTCAACACACTATATTTACCAGTTGGATGCAATGAACGTTTGTGCTTCTGGCAAACTTTTTGTTTCAGCGCTTGAATAGACATTTCCATTCGTTCAGCTGCTTGGGAAATATCTTGACTCTCTTGTTCTGGAAATTTTGAGAAAGCCAGCAGCAAGGTAGGAGTTGATATTCCCTTTCCTTGGATACTTCTATAATTGAAATAAAATAAAATAAGTTTTTTAAAACATATTGTTTCAGAAGTTATTGATAGATGTATTTATCTATTTTGGGTATACCACAGAATCACGGAATAACAGAGTTGAAGGGGTTGGAAGGGACCTTGAAAGATCATTGAGTCCAAATATTATGAGTTTAAGGTATCAAAGGATGTGGTGTGAAAACAGAGAGGAAAGTTCTATGTGCAAAGCCTTAAGGATGAGACAGAAAGGTGGCATGGACAGAGCGGGCAGCACAAAGTGTCTGGGAAGACCTTATTCAGAATAGTCACATTATAGCACTCTCCATTTAGAGACATCTAAGTGAGTAGTCTTTTATGTGACATTTAATATCAAAGACCACCTCAGTCATTACAAGTATGATATGCTAGACTGATGGGCTGAGGCCAACCGTATTAACAAGGCTAGATTTCAGGTCCTGCACTTGGGGCAAAACAGGCCCATGTACAGGCTGAGGATAGTTGCCTGGCAGAAAGGGACCTGGAAGTATTGGTTGAGAGCTGTCTGAAATATGAGCCAACACTGTGCTCAGGTGGCCAAGAAGGCCAACAGTATCCTGCCTCGTATCACAAGTAGTGTGGCCAGCTGGACTACGAAAGTAATTGCCCCCATGTACTCGGCTCTAGTGAGACCACACCTCAAGTACTGTGTTCAGGTTTGGGCCCCTCACAACAAGAAGGACATTGAGGCCCTGGAGCATGTCCAGAGAAGGGCAACAAAGCTGGTGAAGGGCCTGGAACACAAGTCCTGTGAGGAGTGGCTGAGGGAACGGTGGTTGTTTAGCCTAGAGAAAGTGTGGCTCAGGGTAGACTTTATCACTCTCTACAATTACCTTAAAGGAGGCTATAGCAAGGTGGGGGTTGGCCTCTTCTCCCAAGCACCAAGTGGTAAAATGAGGGGAAATGGCCTCAAGTTGTGCCAGGGGAGTTTTAGGTTGGAGATTAGGAGACATTTCTTTACTGAGAGAGTTGTGAGGCATTGGAATAGGCTGCCCAGGGAAGTGGCTGAGTCACCATCCCCGGAGATTTTCAAGAAATGTGTAGCATGGTTTAGTGGTGGACTTCCGTACTAGGTTAAATGTTGGGCTAGATGATCTTATAGGTCTTTTCCAACTGGCATGATTCTATGATTTTAAGTAGATTCTCAACTTGACCTTCCACCTAGGAGACAACCACAGCTGTCTAGATGCTATCTGCAGATGACAATTAGAGACATCTCTCAGAAAGGGTCCAAACACCTGGCTTGTACTGACTAGCTGTATACAAAGTTTCAGCACCTAGTTTAGCAAGAGCTCATTAGACATACGTGGCTATATGTTGATTATAAGCCTGACATTACCTTTAAGTAGCTCAAGTCTGATGAGATGACTTTTTTTCCACTTAAAAAATCCTTTTTACTGTGAGGTTAGACACTGCAACAAGCTGCCCAGAGAGGCTGCAGAGTCTCCATCTCTGGAGTTATTAATTATTTTTAATAATTAGTTATTATTATTTTAATTCTCAGAGATTTCTTTCTGCCTTAAAATTTATTTAGACATTTCTAACCTGAACTAGAGATTTCTAACCTGAACTGTGCCTTACACACTTGCCACCATTCAAATCTCTGAAAACAGCAGCAGTGTACAGAATAAAGGGAATATCATTTATTCTTTCCTGAAATGTGCATGCATCTGGCTATTCTTGCTTTAAGACCTGAGTGGCACTAAATAAATGATGATGTTCAATAAGTTTCTGCAAATGTAACTGTAATGATGTATTTGGAAAATGCTTTTCTTTTTCCTTGTGCACGTAAATGGTTCCATAGATGGTTCCTTCTATAGATAGTCCTTTTGAATCGGCAGTAGACAGGGGCCAGTAAAAAAAAATAAATAATAATAATAATAAAAATCTGAAGTTGGGAGTTTTACAATTCAGATTCTTTTAAAATGTGAAATGGACTAGTTCAAATGTAGTAAAAAACAACTGAAGAATTTAAGTGATCATATTAAACAGCTGATGTGAGGAAACATATTTGTCCATTTCAATCACAATTCAAGGTTAAACTGAAGTCTCAGAAGAAATTTAGTTATTTTGATTCTGTAGCTTGCAGTTCAGACCCCTTGATCACGAATTCGATGAACATCAGGTTGGACTACTGTACATGGAATGATTATGAGTTTTCCCATTCTAACCTGAAAAACAAGCTGACTTTTCCTCTCAGAACTAGCTCTTCAGTCTCAAAGACAGCACTGAGCTCATCTGTATTGCACCGTAGTTTTCTTCAATTACTTGTAAGCCAAAGTAAAATGAGTTTTCACAGTACTGTGACCTCTATAACTTTCAGACGTTGAAATATGCAGCCAGATGCATTTCCTTCTTGTTTTTAGTCTTTATGCTGACCAAAGCTTTAATTCAAGTATACAACATTCTTTGTTAAAAAGGAGGAAAAGCCTTAGTAGTTTTAAATTGATATGAAAATGCAGAAGTATTTAATTTAAGGATTTAAACGCATTCCCTTCTCACTATAATAATCAGATGAGACAATAGCTCAGTCCTCTGTACTTTGCAAAGGGCCAAGGTCTAAGAGGCAGGTGTAGAACCCATTTACCAGCCTTTATTAAAACTTCCAATGACATTTATGAAATTCACTGCTCTACTTAATTGGCCACAATGAATTGAATTATATAAGAGCACACAAGGGAAATACAATTTTCACTTCTGATAATGATCATTTTTAAATTGACAGTCCTAAGATTTTACATCAGCTAACACAACACAGAGCAAGTGATATTCTCATGGATATCAGACTCCTCATGCAGGCATAGGACACTTTTGCCTCTAATTCTATTCCGCTGAAACCTTTCCACTGAAAGGCTGAGATTTACTTTTCTAAAATTTGAGTACCTCAATATTGTCATAAATGTACTAATGATAGAAAATTAAAGTCACTTGAGTTTGTATGTAGTGAGCAGCCACAGCACTTGAAATGTTCTGTCTATGCAAACACCCACAAATTGTGATTCATTTTCAAAACACACAGATAAGTCCTCACAGCATAATACCTTTAGAAAAGTCTAAGCAAAAGGTAGTGACTGCACCCCTAGAACTTGGCTCATGTGTTCTGAACACAGGAGAGAAGACTGGATATTTTGGATAGCACAGAAGTGTTGGCTAGTCATCCAGAGGCACTTTCATCATTCCTGGAAAGGATTCACTGTGTGCTTCTCTTTTAGCATAACTTAAGCAGAAGGACCTTTCTTTAATTTGTTTATTACCCATCAAGATAAATATTTTATTTCCTTTCCTTTTTCATTACATCTGTTTTAGATGGAAAGGGGAATGTGAGACTCATTTCAACAATTTCAATTGCATTTAAGGCAATAGGTGTTGTTCCCACCTCAATCTGCACTGTAAAGAGAAACTTTTATTTTTTGAGCACAGTGCAATGTTTCAAGCAATATTTTATTGCTCACAGGTACATAACATCTATAAAATTGGAAACTTCTGAGCTACACATTCATGAATGCGATGTCTTCTTTAGATCAGAAAAACATTCCTATTTGTTTTCATATTTCTATTTTTTCTCACATTTTAAAACAGCAACTCATGTGGTGATAATGCACAATGTTATATTGCTACAGATCATCATAAATATAATGGATCATTATATGCTTTCTCAAAGAAACAGTCTGATAAAAAAAAAAAAAATCTGTTATGAAAGCTTTTTGCTGAATAAATCCTTAACCTTTTTTTTCTTTTTCTTTTACCTTTTCAGTGTATATTGTGCAGCATAATCCACCAGATCTGAGCCCTTCAGGATAGCTTCAGTAATGCAGTTATCTTCAGTTTCTTCTCAACAGGAAAACAAACAAAACAAAAGAAAATGTTTTTCAATAACATTTATTCAATTACTAACATTTATGAAATATTGAGGCTTGTAATATTAAATTATATGTATTTTTCCCCATTAAACTGATCTCCATATTTAACACTGTGGCTACTGACCTTTCTGAAAAATAAGGGAAAAGTAGTAAAACAATTATTCCATAGTTTATGAAAGACTAAAGTTGCGCCAGGCTAAAGTTGCACCAGGGGTGTTTTAGGTTGGATATTAGGAAGAACTTCTTTACTGAGAGGGTTGTGAGGCATTGGAACAGGCTGCCCAGGGAAGTGGTGGAGTCACCATCCCTGGAGGTCTTTAAAAGACGTTTAGATGTTGAACTTAGCGATATGGTTTAGTGGAGGACTTGTTAGTGTTAGGTCAGAGGTTGGACTCAATGATCTTGAGGTCTCTTCCAACCCAGATAATTCTGTGATTCTGTGATTATAAAATGTGAGCAGGTAGGCCTTCCTTCTTTTTCTTCCAGCAAAATTCCATCAATGTACATCATGCAGTACCAAACCTTACAAGTTCAGCTGAAAAGTGTAGTGTTATGTGTATATGATTATGCCCCTTAGGCGTCATGTATATTTTGCATTAAACTGTCCTTGGACTGAAAGGACAAATCTGAGCTTCCCTCAGAAGTAGCATGAGCTGGCCTAAGCCACTTGAGGAACTCAAGTCCATATTCAGGCATAATTAACAAAATTATCCACCTGGGATCTGGCACAGGTGACCAATGAAAGCCCTTTTCCTCACATTTTTCCACCTGTGTTTGATGGAAAGCAATAGATGAACCTTATAATATTTCATCTGTGCTATTTTGCATGCTTATATCATAGAATATAATTTATTCCCCTTTCATGTAGATCTAGTTTTATATTAAATGAAACAGTTATATTTAAAACACCATGGCTTAATTTCTATCTGTTTTCCTTGGGATCAATACACTTTTTCTTAGTAAATGAATCATAAGTAATGATTACTAACAATCATTACTGTACAATTGCTCATCATTTGTGCACAGTGCAATTTTTGGTGTCATATCTTAATGGTAGTCCATGTTGTGTTATTTCTGTGATCCATTTTTTTTGAATGAGGTGCTCAGATGAAGGGAAAATAATAAGTCTGTTGAGAAATAAGCTTTCCAAAGCAAAATTCTGCTTCACTGTCTTAAAGATCTTGTCACCACCCAAGTATTTTATTTTTCAATTATTTCACTAATATTTTCACATTATTTCAGTTATTTTACTTATTTTCTACCTGCATAAAGTAAAATATTCATATGATTCATTTAATGTTATCATTCAGATTTCTTACATCTGAAAATATTTGGGAGTCTAAGTTAAAAATCAAGACTGATCTTCATAGGCCATAAAATTATACTAGAATTTAATATTGCAGGATTTTTAATTACCATTATGAGTTTTACCTCAAAATATAATTTTCTCATAGTAATGTTCATCATGTGGTATTGACTTAGATGCTAATCTTGAAGAGAAAATCCATTTGTTATACCTGAATTACACTGTCTCTCTTTTCTACTTAGAAGTATGATTTTATTACTAATGCAGTGTTTTCAGAAATGCAGTTCTTGCTATTTTTTTATCTTTTTTTTTTTTTTTTGGTATGTGTGTGTGTGTGTATAGTTCCCGTTAAACCGAAGGACACTCCCTATAAAAATAAAAGAATCATATGAAATCTATCCAGTTTTTTTAACAGTTCAAATATATTTATTTATTTTATTAACTAACATAAAATATAAAATCATTTTAATCTATATCTTTCTTTCTAGATGATTCATACGGAAAAATCGGAGAAGTCACTATGGAAAACAGATCTGGTCCCCTGTTCCAGAGGGATCAATAGATTTGTCATCTAAAGCAATGTCTTGTGGGTTTGGTACATTTTTTTTTCTTGTTTTGTTTTTTAATAATCTGGATATCATTTTATTTTATTTGTAATTCTACCCTAATTTGAGATTAAAACATTCCTAATAACTTTTCCTTCCAAACCATATCTGCAGTTATAAAATTAAGAAATTGTAAATATTGAAAAATCCTGTTTCCTCACAGTCTCTGCCCTACTTCACTGTAAAATCAGTCTCTGTGAAATTCTTTTCTTAAAATTCAATCTTCTATTTACTGTATTTCTAGTTTATTAATATCACTGATTTAGATTGAACAGATGCAGATTAATAGCTCCAGTATTTACAAAGGTGAGATGTTATTGTTTGAACATAGGCACTTCTGCAGCCTGAGATGCTGTAAAATCCCCCCACTATCTGCAAGGTGCTAGTGGATAACAGACCCACTGGAGATGTGCATAATCGTGGGCCAGCTGTAGGATGCCTGGTGGGACATCCCATAGCAACTGACTCTAGCCCAGGGTTAGTAAACGTAGTGATCAGCACTCTGGGAAAGAAATCCATCAATCATGCCTGTAAACATTACATCTGATGTATGGATGCTACTAAGAAAGTTAAATCACTCCTACTCAAAGAATACATAATTCAGATACATTGCACATCCAATGTTTTCCTTTGGCAAGTTACAAACCTGCATTTTAAAAGAAAGCACCCATGAAATAATTCTTACAAAAATCAGATAGTGTATTTTGCACATAAAAAAAAGATTAAGCTAAACTGCCATTGCTAAACTGTCTGCAGTCTGAGTGTATTTACAGCTTAATAGTAATCACTGACAAAAGGAAATAACAGGTATTTTATCTATTACTTACCAAAGAGGACATCTTTGCCTATCTGAAGGAAAGAAAAGAAAATAGCTGTGAAGGCTATAGCTGCTGAAATTCCCAAAATAATGAACACTTTCATCTAGAAGAAAGAAGAGATTAGTATTGACAAAATAAATGCCTTCATCTTATAACTAATTGTAAGGCATGCTATAAATAACTTCTTTCATATTGTAAATTTTACTTTTAAATTAGACTTGTAGCCATGTGCTTGAATATATTTTAGAAACTCAACATATTATTTTTCAGAAATAATTGTAGTTCCTTTTCTCTTTTTTCATTAGTACATTTTTTTTTCCTTTTGAAAAACTTTTAGCACAAGGAATTACATCACCGTTTTTTGTTTATTTAATATCTTAAAATGTTCTGCTAACATTAGCACTTAGCCTATATGTTAGAAATTCAGCAATATTTTACCAAGCATTTTGAACTGCTCTGTGTATTAACATGGTTTGATTGTAACTTTTGTTTTGCATATAAGACAGTGAAAATGGAAAAACTAAAGCCAAAATTTATCAGAACTGTTTATAGTCCTACCCATCATGGTATCAAAGCTGCACATATTGCAAATATGAGCTACATTCTCCATTTCGGTGCACTGGTTGGCTGGTAGATATTACAGCAGTGCAAATACATATATAATCTATCCAAGAAGTAATATTATTCGTAAGCTATATTGTGATCAGAGTTTGAAAGATTTAAAATATTTTTAGCACTCTTTTCCATCAATATAAAAATAAATAAATAAATAAATAAATAAATAATTCAACTAAAAATTCAGGGAAGTAATATTACCCAAAGGAAATCAATGTGAAAGCACTCCTTCTTTTTATATTTCACAAGTTAATATGATGAATTTATTCTGGAAAATGGCAAGCAAAAGTTTCACAGTCTGACCTTTTGTCTGCTGAGGATCTGATCTTCCACAGTTCTGTACTTTATTGATGGCAGTAACTCTTCAGAAATATGAAAGTGAAGTACTTTCCAGGGGCCCAGCCTACAATATCACCTTGATGCAGTGCTACTCACTCAAGCTTTAAAAGTGCAAATGATTTCAGAAATCTTTTTTGGCAACAGTCTGTTCACACTGCAGAAATTGACGTTAATGCTTAACTTGTTTATTTTTGTCCTCTTAATGAACCAAGAACTACCTTTGTAGCCATTTCTAATACCAGATTTTTTTTTCAAGGATATGCAAGAGAAAAATGTTTGGATTAAATAAAATTATATCGCTATGTTACTTACAGAAGTACTTTCTAGGCACACTTTTAATTTTGCCAATAAGTTTGGAAGAGAAGGCAACTCCGTGCTCCATTTTCTGTGTTCTAGTATCAACGCTTTATCAAAATAATCTTTATAAACTCTGCTGATAGTCCCCAGTTTGCCTACCAACTTTCCTGCAGGGCTTTTTGTTTAGTTTTGTTCTTTTAGATAATTCATTTTACGCTTCTAAGACTACCTGTAGTTATACTTTTTCAACCCCATTGCTTCTTCTTAAGTCAGTATTTAGACATAAGGAATCTACTTGTCTGTTTTTGTTTTGTTTTGTTTTGTTTTGTTTTGTTTGTTTGTTTTGTTTTGTTTTGTTTTGTTTCCTACGTAGGGGGAAAAGGGAAAGACGATTTCAGCCCTGGAATCAGAATTGAGATTTCCCTCATTTCATTTTTGTTGATCTTGAGAGGGAAATCACAAGGTGGAGCCAAAGATCAGTGCTTTCATCTCTGCCATGAGTGTTAGGTAGGGGTTGGGTAGCCGGGAGCATCCTGGAGCTTGTGTACACAGCATATGGTGGTGAAAAACAAAACCCAAAGCAAAACAAACAAACAAAAACAAACAAACAAACAAACCCCACAACTATGAACATGTGAACAAATTGGAGGTAAAACTCAAGGCTTACAGTAAATTTCAGTTAAGGAATACCACCATAATTCTGTTCCCTGCAAGGATGAGGGAACTTGGGTGAAAAGTAAGCAGAGAGTAAAGAGAAACAGACCCTCATTGGATAAGTAGGTCTATGCCACTTAGACGGGGGCTTTAAGATTGCAGACAAGAAGTCAAACTCTTTAACCCCATTCCAAATTGCAAATCTTTTAAGGCTTTCTCCTTACACGAGAAAACATAAATATATGGCACAGCAAATCATTGACAAAAGCAGATCCATTTCAAACACCTAATAGAATAAGGAGCTTTCAACTCCTAATAGAAAAAGGAGCATTTCACGTGCTTCACAAGTATCTTAGATCTCACTTCTATTCTGACACTTGAGAGACTTTCTTAAAGTGTCAAAATGGGTCTGCTTTTTCTGCAGTTTCACAGTCCAAAATCAAAACATTCCCATATAGTTCAAAAAGAGCTTGCCTACAACAATTTTTATTAAAGAATCCTAACCTCTGCTCAATAGTCATGCTTGAAGTATTTTTCAACAGTGGAATGTAAGTTGCTAGATGCAGTAAATCAACCTGTGATGAAAAAATTGAAAGGCAACATCTATTTTATTTCTTTTATCTGATGATATAAGTATATTTTGTATCACAACTCGTGCTTTTAATATGAGTGTAAATGTTAAACTGCCCACTGAGCCTCAAGCACAGTTTTACTTAGAACATGGGGGAAGTCTAGGTTACACTGGACCAGTGTAGAGAAATGCAGTTGTATTCTTATTCTTACTGGAGCTCATTCAGAATCCTGTCATTGAACTTACTAGAGTATTCAGAGAAAATATCTTACTTAAAATATTATGCAATTTTCAGCTGTTGTTTGATAAAGGGAACAGACATATTTCTCTAAATTCGGAAATACTCTTGCATTTGCACTGTAACAGCCTGCAGCCTCACCAAACTCTCTGAGGCATTATCACTCTTATATTCAGTTCTTACAAACATTGGATTAGAGTGAGAGACCTCCAAGATATATCTGTGCAGCTGCGGAAGCTATTTTTGATAATAGATTATATTATTTTGCAGCATTTAGTGGCAATCCTGGGCTCTAGCCTGGTGTGAAGGACACTCTGTTATCACAGGTGTATAACTTGTTGTAGAAAAAGTAGTCTCTGATCTCCTCTGGCTATTAAAATTCCATGAACACTTTTGCAGAGGAGAAGCAAAAAGTGCATGTAACTATACAGTACTCTAATTAAAGTAATTTTGCTGAAGTTCCAGCTTAAGATTGTACAAATAACAGCAATTAGTCTCTTTCTAGTTAGTTAGCAAAGTGCTGCCAAGTCAAAAAAATAAATAAATAAGAAAAAGGTTAAAGAAAAGTAGTTCACAAGGAGAGTTTACCAGGGCTTAATGAGTTTAGTCACTTTAAGGACTTTAAGAGGCTGTAAAAGTAAATTCGGCTCTAAAGGTAAATTCAGCTGCAAAGGAGAGTCCACTGTATTCCTTGCATCTTAATTCATGACAAGCTTGCAAATCACTGTTTGAAAACTCTGCCATAACTAAAGAGCAAATTATGATTTATGCAGAACAATGTTGAACAGATTAACAATTTTTAATATATAGGTCTGAAATTCAATGTCTTGATTAACAAAACAAAACTTATTTTTAAAATGAGACAAAAACAATTTTCCATCTCGATTTCAGCCCAAATTCTTTTTCAGACATATCATTTTAATGGAAAGTTTAATGGCAAGATTCCTGACTTCTTACAATGCATGCCCTTCTTGCAGAGACCACAGAGGTATCATATAATGAAGATGATGTCTTGGATTTAAGGATGGTGTGTAGATACATCACATATCATGAAGTCATTAAGCTGATCAAGTACTTACAAGGTAAAAAATGCGATCTTTTGTAACTTAACAGTAAACAGAATTTGATTTAGTAAATAAAAATAATGACCACATAATACAATTATGGTAGACCAATTTTAGCCTGTGAATGAGGCTCTCAGTGTGACTACTGACAAACATACAAGAGGATTTAAGATCCCCGAAGGAAAACCGGGAGGTGCAGGAGAGTTATTTGTTGCCATATTCAGAGTGCCCACAGATGGGCGGTGTTCCTGTCTACTACTTTTTGTAGTGTTTTGCAATGAGTGAATTATTTACAGAAACCCTGGCAGGAACCATGACACATGGATTTCTCATGTGAGAAGCTCCATTGGTCCAGTAAGAACTTCCACCTCCTGCCTCCTAGCACTGAGTTATTGTGAAAATTCAAGCAGTGGCAACACATTTCCATTTTGTGCCCATCATGCGAAAGAACAGAAAGAGTAGTAGTGCTCAGGAAAAGGACATAGATAGATAGCTATAAAAGGAGAGGATCAGAGAATCCTGACTGGACAGAAACTGGCCTTACAGTGAAAAGTGAAAATGCTATATACCCTGACACACATTTTTTGGTATATGTATGTTCTCAGCTGTTTTTATTACCTAGTTCAGGTGTCTCAGTATGACAGCATTGGTACGCCCTGTTTTGAAGAGACTTATTCTCTATCCACACTGTCTAAAAGGCTTGAGTTTTGTTAGGCTGGATATTTTTCCCAAAATCAGAGATTACATTTTTCAAGGTTGTGATGTGCAAGTGTCTCCATGGACAAAAATGTTCCAATAACTTGTAGTAGCAGTGCTTGAATTCATGCTTACACTTAAATGTTTTCTACTGGTCTGCTTCAGTGAATCGCCTGATAGGCTTCCCAAGCATGACATCAACATTCCAAAATGTATTATTTATTTTGAAATTAATATTTTTTGATCGATTCTAAGATTTAGGCAACATTAAACATTCACACGGTAAGAAATCATTACAGAGATGGAATTGTGAAACAGTTTGGAGAAAGAGTTAATAAAGGGAAACACCTACTGAAAAATTAGACTTCTATTTAGTAAATCAAGCAATAAAAGAATATCTCAATATGGCCACCAGATCATTAGATGGACTATTCAGTAACACATCCTACACTATAAACACATTTTGTTAATTGAAAAACACATTTTAAAACTAATGAGATACTCAAACTTTTTTCAGCCAAGTTTATATTCACTCAAGCAAATGTGTATGCTTCTGAATTCATCTTCAAATTTTCATTAGTCTGTCTCAAATCAGGAAAGTAAATGGTCTGAAGAAGTTAAATGAAACATTCTTCACAAGCACCAATATTCAGAGGTCACACAGCACCACTCTGGGACATTTAGTGTTCAAGTGAGCCTTATGACTGCGTAATAGAAACATCTTGGCTAACTGATGTCACGTCAAGGTTCCACAGAACGTGAGCTGTTATTGTTAATGCCCTGGTGAGTCTGAAGCATTCTGCAGCTTAATAAATAAACTCTCAGGCTTAAAACAACAACAAACAAACAAAAACACAAACAAACAAACAAAAAACACAGGAGATGTTACAGCTTTCTTATTTTTGTGTTTAAACATACACATGAATAAAGAACATGAGAATTACCTGGCTTGTAGCATTAAATAGTAACTAATGACAAGAATGAAACCCAACATATTTAAAGGAATATTAATATAAATCAACACTTTGTGAAAGACTAAGCAGGGAATAGTTCAAATAGCTGAAGTCACAAGACAGTCCATGTCTGTGTGGGTAGTTGTATGTAGGTGTACATAAAAAAGCATATGTAGATACTCATAACAAAATAACTCATTTTTCACTAATGTCTTCATATGTAAATTGAAGAAAAATAATAATATATGCAATGGTATACTGAAAAATCAAAAAAAAAAATGTTTTTAATGCAGCCAAATAAAAGATAATGTATTTGAAAATTAATTGTGTGGGTAATGTAGACATGATGGGATATTCTCGAAAACCTGTGACTCGGAAAAAAAATATATATATATAATGGAAAAGATATAATGGGATGTCATGTTTCTGACTGTGATAGAGTTAATTTTCTTTGCAGGCACTCATATGATGTTGTGTTTTGGATTTTTGATGAAATCAATGCTGGTAACACATGGATGTTTCAGTTGTTGCAGAGCAGTGCTCACACAGAGCCAAGGACTTTTCTGTTGCTTGTGCTGCCCTGCCAGAGAGGAGGCTGGGGGTGCACCAGGAGCTGGGAGGGGACACAGCCAGGACAGCTGGCCCAGGCTGACCAAAGGGATGTCCCACACCATGTGGTGTCATGCTCAGCAGTAAAAGCTGGGGGAAAGAATGAAGAAAGGGGGGATGTTGGGAGAGATGGTGTTTGCCTTCCTAAGAAACCATTCCATGTGATGAGCAGGGCTCATCACGTGGAATCACATCACATGGCTTCCCAGGGTGGGGCTGACACCTGCCTGCCGATGGGAAGCAGTGAACAGATTCCTTGGTCTGCTTTGCTTGCATGCATGGCCTTTGCTTTCCCTAGTAAACTGTCCCAAACTCAACCCATGAGTTCTCACACTTTTACCTCCATCCCACCTGGGGAGAGCGAGCAAATGGCTGGTTGGTGCTGAGCTGCCTGCTGGGGCTAAACCACAGCAAAGAATTATCACAAGTAAGTTTTTCCATAGTTTTTCAAGATAGGACTTCACCAAGAGAAACTAATGTGTGCCCCTGAGATTTAGAAAGAGAATTCATAAAAATCATTGTTCTGATGTCAATGTATGGAATGGGTAACACTTCTATAAGTTCATCATATTCACTTCTGAGGTCTGGATGTTGTGAGCAAGCTTTAACAAAAGTGAGACTTAAAGGGGCTTGGTTTGGTGAGAAAATGATGAGAATGACATTTGATGCGGTTGAATATTTACACTTGGAAAAAAGAGCCTACAGGGAGCAATTTTCAATTCTGCAGAAAAAGATAAGATACAATACCTGTGAGCTGTCCTGGAGTTAAGCAACCTCATCTATTAAATAAAATATAACTTCCAAGTATCAAAAGCAATTAAAAGTTGAAAGAGTTCATGGATGAACAGTGAGGAAAAAAAGAGAAGGAAAGCTTTTCATACAGCCCCCAGGCATGCCTTAATTCAGCACTCTCACATATGATTTCTCTGAGTAGCGGTGACTGGTCCTGTGGCACCTGTTCTGTGCAAGAAGAAGCACAAATGCAAGAACTGCATACAGCAGTGGGAAGACCCCACTCTTCCCCCTATATTCTCCTCACTTTAACCTGCAGATTAAATGCCCAGTGCCCATCCCCTCCTGAACATCTGCTTCTGCCCAACCTCCCAGCTGGAGGCAGTGAGCTCAGGCTGGGCAGTCCCCAGTCATTAACCACCCAGCTGGCTGATATTTTAACCATCACCTTGGTGCAAGGTACATAACAGTAGGTGGGCATTTATTTATTATGGGCAACTGAGACAAGCTGGCAGATCAGCTGATATCTGCTCATGTGTATATTGCTGTAAACCACTGGGATTTTTTTGCATACTGCTATGTATACCATCACTGGAAAATATCTGAGTATTATTTTTTTCTGAGAAGGTATCTGAAATTTCTTTACTTTTGCAGTTGATCCTTGAAGCAAAATGTAGCCCTTTCTCAGCTGATAGAAAAACAAATCTGTGCACTAGTCAGCTCATTGGTATTTAACAACCATTTTTTTTGCCTGCGGAGAGGATCATAGTTCCCCTCAGAAATAATGAAATTTGTTTTAATGAGAAAAAAACACTTTGCAGAAATGTCAATTTGTGGGAAGCAGCATTTATAGATGCTTTTTTGGTAGCATAGTTGTACCATATGCCCTCCAAAAGGGCTTTGGCCCTATGGTTCATTGCACTGCTAAATGCACTCATACTAACATAAGTGTTTACATTACTAGACTATAACCTTTATAAGTCTACAGCATGTTTTGTCCTGTATTATCTTTCAGCATCTTGATACCCAGCTTTTTTTTTTCTAGTTTTCAGTAATGTCATCAAGGATGAAAGAGCTTCTTATCATCCAAAAAACA
The DNA here is from genome assembly GCF_009819795.1 of Aythya fuligula. Taxonomy (NCBI): domain Eukaryota; kingdom Metazoa; phylum Chordata; class Aves; order Anseriformes; family Anatidae; genus Aythya; species Aythya fuligula. The sequence continues at coordinate 99,371,638 of NC_045561.1, read as the reverse complement.
AACATACAAGACATGGGTGCCTTTCATTGGTACGTGGTACCAATGTTGTGCGGCTGAGATTGTATATGGACACTGAAGTCTCTGAATGGAAAGCTGCTGCTGAACAGTAAATTAAAGACCTGAGACGCTATAGCTTTCATCTGCACTATTGGAAATCTCCTATATTTCCAATCAGGATGAGTGTAGCTAAACTGCCAGTAACAAACTGCTCCTTTCTAATTCATCAGACATGCCTACAGGTTGTTTAACAGACAAATTGGCTGGCTTTGGGCAAAATCATGCCAGGAACCATTTTCACAATTTTACCACAGAGATAATCATATCTCAGATCCCCCGAAGATTTCCTGATATGTTTTAATTTACTAGCACTGAAGTAACAAAAGGGTCTTCACTAGAGAAACAGCTAGAGAAATAAAGTTTCTGTTCATTTTTTCAGTACAATTGGATATTGTTGACATGAAAGATGGAAGTATCTGAGACTCTTCCCTGCGTGGTGGTATTCCACCAAATAACATGCCCAAGCTCTCCTGATAGCCACTCTCTAAGACAAAATAAGCTTCCCAGAGCTCTAACAGGAGTACATGATTAATCAGTTTGGTTTGGGTATTCATCCATAAAAACACACTACATGACAGGACCAGTTGAAGGTTTGGGATGTGACAAAGATAATGTAATACCTTTGAAGGAGCATGAATAAAAAATAACCCCTCTGCAGGCAGATGAGAAATTATTAAGCATAGTCTGGAGTCCTGTGTTTACAATCTTCATACATCATTTAAGAACAAATAATGTTATGACACTAGGTAGCTTTTCTTAATATATATAAATCTAGAAGTGATGTTCATATTCTCTTCCCCTTAAAGCACAGAGTTTAGATCCTCTGCTTCTGTTCAGTCATTGAGTATTGTTACTCCATAACTGTGATAGCATCTAACCACCTGAATTTGCATCAGTAAAACATCATCACATTTGCATACCTGTGCAAAACCACCATGATTATAGAGGACCTTAATAGCTGTGGGGAGGCAATTCTTGCCTTCCAGGTTATTAACTGGTTATTAATTCTCAAGTCTGTCTGTAACAGATAAACACAGTGGACTCGTGGCCGCCATTGGACAGCTCTTTAGGCACAGGAGAGAGCTATCCATACACAGGGGAAAACTGGAAAGAAGATGCTGATGTGCACAGATCTTTATTTCCAAGAGAACTGGTCACCAGAGGAGGGTGCCCTGATTGTCCTGAATTAACTGTCATCTCTTGAGATCTCATCTGAAACAAAAAAAAAACACGCTTTATTTGCCAAGGCAGTAAGAAGGGGATTTTTATGCAAGACTACCAGGATCTTGGTAGATGTGAAATGCTCCATTGCTACATCAGCATTAGCTCAGTACAAAGTTCTTGCAGCACAGGAAGCCTGTACTTTCACTGGCACAGAGACATTAGCACAGGCCAGGAAAGGCAGATGCAAGCAGGTTAAAGGGAGGTGGAAGGTGGCAGAGACAGCAGGTCTATCTTTTGAAGAGGGAACATGTAAAAAGTGGCAACAGTAATGGGCAGGAAAAGGCATAATGTTCCTGGAAGTCTGCCTGTGCCAGTAGCAGTAATTATATGGCAGGAGGAAGCTGCCAGCAGTGCTGTTTGTTTTCTGTGCAACAACCAGGCTGTGGTATTAGCAAGCAGATGGCATGAACCCCATGGGAACCTGAGTTTGTGATGACTTTTGCACTCCGCTGCTTATGCCATAACATTCTTTTTAAAATAAAGCATGTGCCAGGTCTGAGTAATGGTTTAGCAGATGCTTCATATTGGTTTCAGGACAGCAGATGCAGGAAACTTTCTCTGAGAGCCAGGAAGGAGACATTCATGAAGTTATGCATGTTCCAGTATGTACAGTATTGTGTAGGTGTACATATATATACGCTTCTTTAGCCCTGGGTATGCCAGGGGCCTGTAGATTCATTGCACATGTTTAAGGAGGGGGAAGATGCGGAAGAAACTGCTCTCATCTTTTTCCACAAGATCTGATGCTTCATGGCTCCTGTTATACAGTGAACTGCATAGTTTGCTCAGTTATTAGGCTGGAGAATTTGGATCCAAGATGCTGGAAGGCTGAACAGACACAGGGACAATCCAAGGTTAGTTATATGGGACCACTTGAAGAAATTTGAAGAGTCCTGCATCAAAAATATTAGTAGTAAATATGTCCAGTAATAGTTTTGGCATCTTTCAGAGTATTTCTATCAGTTAACTCCAATAGCTTTTAAGAATAACAAGCTTGCTCAGTGAACAAACAGATAAGAATTGGCAAAGGCCAGTTGCTCATGAGGCTTTTGGTATGCTTAAATACAATTCTGGTGTTAAAATTATATTGTGGCCTGCCATTTAAATCTGCTTCATGTGTCAGTGTTAACTTGTCCCATGTGTAAGTCATTTTGCTCAGGTGGCTCAGCTGTTCCCACACCTGTGACAGACTGCTCTGACTCTTTGCTTTTCCTCACTATTTTCCATTCAAACCTCCAACTACTTTCTCCTCTTTTCTTCTTAGCTGTATGTTACCTCTACCTTGTTTATCACCCGAAGTTTTGCTTTGTCTCCATGTTCCCCACATTGGCCAAAACTTTGAGGTACAACTGTCTCCTTAAAGTGAGTGCACCTAATTTCTAAAGTGAGTTGGACGAGAGTCCCAATTACATCTACAACAAAGTAGCTCTGAGAATAGATAAGATTTAAATATCCAGGGCAAGACATGAAAGCCCAACCCTTCTGAGTTCATTCCTCCAGTCCTAATCTTCTAGCAACTTAACGTACTTTTAATCTTTAGCTATACCAACTCCCCTGCATCAGCTGGAAATGTCTTTCCTTCCAACTCACTTTTGCCCCAGCTTTATTCACTATTTTTTCCATCCTGCTTCATGCTCACTCACCCCCACTGCACACCTTAAAATGCTCAATGTTAATATTTGAAAGGAGACACCACTCTGATTCTCAGTCAAAGGTACAGACATTTGCCACTTTTCTAGTGCAGGACACCCACTCTCCATGTCCCCGTTCATTTTTATCTCTTACTGTCTTCATACAGACCCCTCTTGCTGACCCCATATTTCTAGTTTTCATTTTCCAATGCTTTCCCATGCTCCCACCCTCCATTTTCTACCCCTTTCTCTATCCCTTTCTCTCTATTTCCACCATATTCTTTGTCCTTATCCTACTTCTTCCATCCTGGGTCTCATTTAGTTGACAGTTAACCATTCTCCTGATTTCCACTACAATTTGGATTCAGTAGGGAGGGTGCTTTAAAAAACACAAAGAGGTAATACTTTGTGCTAGTTAGACAAAATATTTTTTGGTAAAATCCTTGGATTTGGTAGTGCTTTCTAGGCTGGTATAGGTTTGCACAAAGGATTTGGGGCTGCTGCTGGGTTGGGAACTATGCAGTCTGAGACCACAAAATGATTGTTCTGCAAATCTGAGCTTGTTGCAGCTCCTTAGGTAAGAAAGGGTGGTCTCTTAGACCAGCTAGCTGGGTAGGTAATAAGTATTTAATGCAACGGCAGTTTCACAGATACCAAACAAACAGTCTTAAGCTCTTCTTGCTTTACTTTTGATGTAATCAAGATCCCCCCTTGGATGCATTAAAGCAGCACCTAAATCATTAAACAAGGCTACATGGGAACAACAAAGTCCAGCTTTAAGAATATAGAAAAGTAAGACTGTCTCTTCTCTTTAATTAGTTAAAAATTAACCTACCCCATTTCTTTGTCAGGTGTGATGCTACCAGTTCTGAGTTCATAGGCTACAAAAACAGATTGACTATGACCTACTTTAATAGAAGTGAGCTGTGCAGAAAACAGTTCCCATTTTGGGAAAATAAATAAATAAATCAGGAAGCTTACAACTAGCAACAACCAGAATTAAAAATCCTAGGAACAAAATCAATGCAATAACTTTAAAATTAACCACTGTCTAAACACTTTGGCTGCAGTTGAAATAAAAACATTTTTCCCAATCAGTACGAATTTTCTTCTCTTTTGAACTGTGTACAGCAGGAAATAATTCAGCTGTGTAGTTCCAAGCATGAAATAAAACAAAGCAGATGAAATAGTTAATATAATTTAGTGCAAAGCAAATACATGTATTGCCATGAGAAGCACAATTTACTACTACAGGGAAGTGAAAAAGTTCAGGATGTCAATATGTCACAGTAAAATACAAGATAATCTGCACATGATGCAACTTTCCTTATTGCTCTGCATTTTGCGTCACAGAGCCACTGGGTGAAGCACAGATGATTTCTTTAGATAGGGGACAATTGCTCAGGATTACTCCTCCCCAGATGAGTATTCTGCCTGCTGGGTTGCAAAAGCATGCAACTTCAGCTGTGCTTACTCTCCCTTCCCAGCAAATGTGCCTCAGCAGGAGGCTGAAAAGTGTACCTCTTGAGTTGAAGAAGGCATCTATGACATTGCACCTAAGGGCTCAGGAACATGCTGAAGCAAAGAGTGTTTGCTTAAAAACGTGCAGCCTTCTGGCAGCAACACTGCTCAAAGCCTGGCACGCTGAACAAGCCCTCTTCTAGGGACCACTGGAGTTGAAGTGCCAGACTGTTAGCCACAAGGTAGGCAAGTATTCTGGTCTGCAGCCTCTTCTCAGAAGGTAGCTGAGAGTGTGAATAGGAATACTAGGATACCTCAATACAATGACTAAGAGATGAGGTGATTTTGAAACATTTAAATTACTTGTAGGTTGTTTTTGGTCACGCTGTGCTAGCATTAACAAAGAAAGAATGCTCAGCTCCATTACAAGCACATCCTTTTTATTTTAGGTTTAAATTTAGGATTTGTTATTCATTCAGAATATATTATCCTCTTGAAATGCTGTTGTTTGCTTTACGAAGAATTTCCTTCTACAATTAACCACCACTACCCATCAAAGATTCCATGGTTAACAATATGAATATTACCTTTATGGGGGTAAATGTAGATGACGTCTTTGTAGAAACTAGATATACGAGAAGATTTGGGAAAAAAAAAAATAAAAATCTGAAGTCCCTTCTTCCAAAGATTGCTTTGAATAATTCAAGCACAGTTGTTTGGAGGTGGAAGGATGCTACATTTTTCATCTGTTAGTGAAGCAAGGAACAAGCATACAACAATCTCAAGTTACAAATGAATTCTGCCAAGATTTGAAGGCTGTGGACTTTTTGCTGCGTTGCACCTTTGAATTCAGGATTTCAGCACTGATCTTTCACCGAAACAAATAATATGTATTGTGGTCATTATGTCTCAGCAAATCTCAGCTGGCTGTATTTAAACATTGAGAAGTGGGAATGTTTCTAATCCCTTATTTTAGGTTATCAACAAGGCCAAAATGTGACTCTACCTTGTTATGTATCCCTCCCTCCATACCTTGATTTCTATTGCCAAAACCGGTCTATGTGGCTGGAGGAAGCTGATGTCCTTTCTCAGGACATCAGGACTTCTGGGTGAATCATGTATCATACCTAGGCTTTATCACAGAAATTAGGTCAAGCCAATGATGGATTACTGAATTAAAGGTGAAATTAAGTCCAATTAGAAAATTTTCCCCTTTTTTCATGAAGCCCACCAAATAACTAATGATAGATAAACCTCAAATAACTGGTAACAAATCCCTTATATTTATTTTATAAATGAGAAAAAAAAAAAACACTAATGAGCAATAAATTATTTATTCAAAAACATCTATACAAAATAACACTCTTGGAGATAAACACTTTTACATTTTTAAAGTTCATCTCTTCATTGCTACAATATTTGATTTACTAATTTACACTGTACATTCATAATTTATAAAAAAAAATAATAATTGGTGAATATTTTTTGAGTTGGATGTTCAGTGACAGGGAGCACATATTCCATTATAGAAATCACTTTCAAAGTGTGTACATATACAAACTAGTAATATTCAGATGTAAAGACAACACTGTGACAATAGCAAGAGTATCACTAGAAAGTGGAATTACAGTATACCATATGATAATAGGTCCTCTTATTATAAAAAAATATTTAAAAGTGTAAAATATACACACTCTGCCTTTATATTACTTCCTTTTTTAATCTTTACTACCTTTTAAATCCTTTTCTGACTTCCTGAACTGAGCAGCTAAAATTACAGTAATTTTACACTATTTACTACAACCATGCACATGTTGCAAGTTTGGAAAAAAAAAAAAAAAAAAGGAAAGGAAAAAAAGCAAAGCTTCATACACAAAAATACTGCATTTCAGATTATTTTTTTTAAATTTGCTAAGTAAAATACATAAAACACATAAAACATCATGAATATAACTTTAGATGTGAAAAATTATGAATGTGAAAAAATCTTGTTAATTTTTCTTTGACAATTAAGAGGTTACTTGTAAGCTGTTCCCTATGCTGTCTGTTGAGGTGATAATATTTACTGCATCATTTTGTTGCACATATTTTGCCTTCCACTAAACTGGAAAGAAATCTGCAATATGCAAAAACTCATTAAAAAAAATAACAATCATTTAATTGCCACATGACCAAGAACAATAACATTCAAACAGTCCCTATGTGACTGTATAGGATTTTAATATCCATTAGGCTTGGCTCTATTATGATGTGTTGAACATTTTAGTGTATTTTTTTTGGACAAATCTAGTAGACTGTCAGGAAATGCTTAATAATACATGGCTATTGGCTGCAATAGAGTATACTAATTAAAATGTTGTGTGTGTTTTTTTTTTTTTTTCTTAAAAAAAAAAAAAAGAACTGCATTCATATTGTGTAAAGTTTAAAGCTGAAAATTTTGCGCTAATTATCAGGTGTAGCTCACTTCATTTTTTTTTATTTTTTTTTCCCGGTGCCAGAGACTTCAATAGACTTGATATTTTAAAATGTATGTCAATTTCTGGAGAGAAGATGATTTTTCCTTTTCAACAAAGAAAGATTTACAGGCTATAAATGAGAATGAATGGCAGCTGGTGAGGAAACCTGAGTGTTAATGGCACCACTGATGATTTAATCCTAGATGCCCTTCTGTAGTGGGTTTACGTGGCAAGGTTTTGGTAGCAGGGGGCTATAGGGGTGGTTTCTGTGAGAAAGATCTAGAAGCTGCCCCATGTTTGGGAAGGGCCCCATTGTTTTCCAGATCTGAGCCAATAAGCGATGTTGTTTGCGCCTCTGTGAGAGCATATTTAAGACAGGAAAAAAACGCTGCGCCACACAGCAGCCGGGAGAGTCAAGGGAGTGAGAGAACAGCCTTGCACCAAGGTCAGTGTAGAAGGAGGGGGAGAGGTGCTCCAGGCGCCGGAGCAGAAGTCCCCTGCGGCCTGTGGTGAGGACCATGGTGAAGCAGGATGTCCCCCTGCAGCCCATGGAGTACCACGGTGGAGCAGGGTTCCACGCTGCAGCCCGTGGAGGAGACCACAGTGGAGCAGGTGGCCCTGCACCGACGGAGGCTGCCGCCTGTGGAAGACCCCTGCCGGAGCAGATTCCGGGCCGGACCTGTAGCCCGTGGAGAGGAGCCCACACAGGAGCAGGTGACCTGGCAGGAGCTGCTGCCCGTAGGGGAGCCAGGTTGGAGCAGTTTTCTCCTGAGGGATGGACCCCGTGGTACGGACCCATATCTGGAGCAGTTCTGGAAGAGCTGCTGCCTGTGGGAAGCCCACGCCGGATCAGTTCATCAGGGACTGCATCCCGTGGGTGGGACCCCACAGCACAGGGGACAAGAGTGACCGAGAAGGAGCGGCAGAGAAGAAGTGCTGTAGACTGACCATCTGACCATAACCCCCATTCCCCATTCCCCTGCGCCGCTCGGGGGGAGGAGGTGGAAGAGGGTGGATGGGGGGGGAAGGTGCTTTTGGTTTTTTTTTCCTTTGTTTTCTCACTTCTCTCGCTTGTTAGTTGTAGGCAATAAATCTTACTATCTCCTTATGCCGAGTCTGTTTTGCCCGTTACAATAATTATTGCGTGATTTTCTCATCCGTATCTCAATCCTTGAGCCCTTTTCACATATTTTCTCCCCATTCCTCTTTGAGGAGGGGGAGTGAGAGAGCGGCTGTGGTGGAGCTCGGCTGCCCACTCGAGCGGAACCACGACACCTTCATTCTTAGGGAATTCCAACAATGTCCATTGATTTTCAAAGGCACGAGTCTGGAAATGGTTTAAAACATTTCCTATAAGGTATCTGAAATATTAATATCTCCTTCTCTTCTTTGGCTGAAAAAAAGAAGATATTAAAAATAATATACACATTTTTCATTGAATAAGAGTAAGCAGCTATCAGCCTGTTGAAGAAACACTTTTTTTATCCTGTACTATGAGCTTCTGATCAGTGTGAACAAACTCTAGACAGCACTGTTGCCACACACTGTAGAAAAGCATTAATTTCATGATTAAAAAAATAAATAAATAAATCTACATTTCACTTCCACAATGTGTTTTTGTAGGTTTTCACCAAGAAACAGAAATCACTTTTTACTTTGCAAAAAAAGATCACATGATGGGGAGGAGGGGGAGCAGTGGCCACATATTTCACACTGATCATTCTGGGAAGAAAATTCCCACTGCTGTATGTAGTACTTGGTTCTGTTACAAATGGTGTTTTCCACCCATAGTGGCAAAATTTACTGCAGTGCTTGAGATAGAAACTCCTGCAAATGTTGATATAAAAGTACATGCGGAACGCTATTAATATAAATTTTAGAGACACATATAATAACTACCTCTCTCAAACACAAGAAGTCAGTTAGTTTTCCCTTGCTTTTATTTACCACTTTCATGAAGAATAATGTATTTTCTCCATTTTTTTAACATCTAAGTGAAACCTGAGAACATTGTGAGAACTTTAAATCCCCTTAGTTTGAAATAATCAGTTATTTATAAAATTTTATCTTTACCAGCCCAAGACATTAGTCATATTTCTGTGGAAACTGGAGTAGTATTGGATAAATTTTCTAATATTATATATAATATAATAATATATGAAATATGCCCCAAAAAGTTGAATTAAAATAAAAACCCACCAATCTCATTGTATAGCATTTCATTCATTTTGTTGAATTTTCTAGTGGTGATAAAGACAAATACAGATTTCAGAATCTAAAGTCAAGAATTTTTATTCCTTTTTTAATTTTTTTTTTTTAATAATCGTATTACAAGTATTCCATTTTTTTTAATGCAATGGGATAAATATATTGACATAACCATAAAAAATTATTAATATCACCACTGGATGGTGTCAGGTCAAAGGAAAACTTTAAAATAAAAGACATTTTGTATACAAATACAACGGGCTATCAGTAAGCTCTAAATGAGGCTAGACTCCTCTATCTCTGAGAGATGTAAGTACTCCAAAATATGGGCTGGAAATGAGAAATTCTGAAGAAATTGTTTAATGGAATGTAATTTTTGGTTTATAAAACAAATGAATGGTTTATAAAACGAATGAATGCACTACACCAGATTAAGAAAAGAGAGAGAGAGAGCACAAACTGCAACTAAACACCACCATCACTAACAGAAAAGCAAGGATGCTGATAGAGGTGAACAACTGCAGTCAATAGAAGAAATAGGAATAGTGAATGGGCAACTGCTGCAGAGCAAGCACATGCAAAGGACATGTTAGAACATATTACAACAACTTGCAGTGACCATCAGGGATTTGACCTCTGGAGATCGTAATTTTGCTCAGTGAATGCTAATAATGTCCCCCCAAATGGATGGATGACATTATAATCTGGGTAGCAGAGTAATGAGGTATACATTTACATGCTTCAAGAAGAGATACAGAAAGTACTTGCACTTGCAATATCTCTCACTAGAACAAAAAGCATAAAAAAGCGCAAAAGATTTCACTTTCTCTGATAGGTCTGCTGTTATTTAATAATTGAGCAGTATTTCTTATTATGCAATGTAAGGAAATGCTCTGTAATTCTCTTAACATTTTTGTGATCACTTACCCTGCCTACTCTAGCCAGTTTAGCAGTTCCTCAGGACATGCTCAGCACATTCCCAAGTACCTGGCTGCATCAGTTCCAGCAGAGATTACTAGCTTGCATTTTTTTCTGTTCATATCCCCTTTTTTTTTTTTTTTTTTTTTTTTCATTTAAGAGAGTTCTTCTACAGTTCAAATATCATTTTCTTTCCCACCATTGAATTCATATTTGAAATGACTTCTAAACATCAGTGATCTAATTGACTGTTCATGGAGCAGACTATGGAGTCCTGCTCTTTATTATGAACATTGCACTCATCTATGGCACAAAGAAAAGTGACTCATCAGAAATATATTACCCTGTGTATAAGAGGAGGTTAGAAGTATTTATGTATGCTTTCGTGAAGCTTTGTGGTCTACAGAAAAGTGCCTTGCAAATGCAGTTATCCTATTTACCTGAAGGTTTTACTTAAATTTTGTCTTTTTGTCTGTAATTACATGTTGTATCATGGATATTGTTTTCACACACACATGCACACACAAAAGAGCACAAATATTTAATGTTTGAAACTAAATAGCAAGTCTTTCTAGATGAAATACACTTGTCTGTCACGGTAAATATCAAAGTAGTCTATTTTTGCTTGAACACTTTTGACAAGAGAAAACTGCAAATTTTAGGCAGTGAATTAGTTCAAGATACTCCATAATTTTTTAACTCCTCTGCATGATTAGACACCATTTTCAATGTGGAGAAAACTTGTGAGTGCAGTCATAACAGTGATAAACAAGCTGCGGAAGCATAGCTCAAATTGTGGAATAATACCAAAGCAAGACAATTAGCGAACAGAAAGAGGAGAACTGGACATCTCTCACTTTAAGTACATCCTGACAGTGAATTAATTTCTGCCATCTGCAGTGCTGGAAATTGTAATGAGAAGACACTTCTCCATGCCTTTCTCCTTGCAACCTGTGCCGTTATTGAAACAGAAGAACTTGGAAACATCTTTAAAATCCAGGGCCTGTTTTCAGAGATGAAGCATGGCAGCTAACAGGAAAACTGATGGGTTGAGAATTTCCCATGTGCTGGATTCCAGTCTCTGCTGTCCACTTTCCCCTATCAAGGTCGTTTCCCCTTTTCCTTCTAACAGTTGAGAAACATACATTTGTTTCAGAGATTTAAATACAATTCCTGGTTTCCATTGCTTTTTTTGTCTTGCACTCCTTCTCCAGGAAGACTGTAATGCGTTTTTGACAAATTCTAAGCTTTGCTGAATACATTTAGAAACGAGATGCTATAGAAAAATGTATCAGACACAGGGTCTCTCCTGCAGAAAGTCTGTGCTTTATTGTAACACTTTCATAGCCACCAATATTTCTGCCCCTTGGCAACCTTGTTTGTGTACACAAAGCACTGAATAAGTCACTGTGCCTTTTCCACTTCAAATGATCTGTTAATCAAATCATTTTCTGTTCAGCCCAAGCTCAGCCTTCCACTACTTGCATTTGTGCAGGGACAATTGAATTTGCCCTTTAGAGCTATTACAGTGACACCAAGTTTCCTATTCCTCACTGAGTTTCAGCAGACCAGTATTTACTGAAGTGATTCATTTTATGACAGAGAACAAGGGACCTAGCAGTCTGCTGAACACATTTTATTGCTGGGAGGTGAAATGTCTCTGTGTGTGTAGAAAACTGGAGCTGAGACCCCACTTGCTTGCTAACACCTTGCTGATGGAACGCTTTCAGAATGTTTGCCCTGTTTTGTTTCATTTTTGGTTCAAGCAAAGAAAGTATTTTTCTCGATGATCTTGAGGTCTCTTCCAACCTAGAAATTCTGTGATTCTGTGATTCTGTGTGATTCTTGGTCTGAACATAAAACTGTCCTTTACTCTCTAACAAAAATCTGAGACAAAATATGTTTATAAGAAATGGTGAACCTTTGCTTTCTAATGTAGCAGAGTGTATTTGTAGGATTCAGGGCCTCTAGGACTAAGAATGGTGATTATTCTGCATATGGGCAGAAAAGAAAGAAGTACATAAGAAATAAGCGTTAAATGGTGATGCAACTGGTAGTCAGATGCACCAAATGACCTCTCATATTTGAAAATGTTACAGCATTACAGTTTAAAGGCTGTCTTTCCTACTCTGTATGAATATGTTGCAATGAGTACAAAATATGATCTAATTTGATATGATTAGAAATTAGAAGTTAGGAAAAAAAGGGATGAATTTTCAATACAATAGAATTTTCAAGTGCATCATATGTGCTTATTTTCTTCTGCTTGTAATATTTGTAGATATATCTATGCATATTTGCTCTTGTCACGCTAAGAATATTTTGCAGAAAATTTTCTATATTCTATATTACTATATTCTTAATTTGTTTCAAATCCAACAGTGAAGCACACATCTAGTGGGGCTAATCTATTTGACCCCAAAATCACAGGATATATTCACAGATAAATAACCATAAGTAAACAGCCGATTACACCTTAATGACTTCCACTCATCAGCTGAGGCATGGCAATCATCTGGAAGCATATTCCCAGCTCATTGCAGATATCAAGTGAAACACATTCAGTAAACAACTGCAAAGGTCTAGGAATTCAAAGTGAGTCTGAGTAGATGGTTGAGTACTCAGCAATTTTAATTATTAGGCCCATGGGGGGGGGAGGGGTGGGAGGATCTAAATAATCACATCTGAATAGAAAGGCTGTCCTTTTTTTTTTTTTTTTTCCACTGCAGGAATAGCAAAGGTTATGGTTAGGAGCTGGTTAGATGGTTAGTTAGATGCTAGTTAGTTAGGAGCTAGTTAGATGGTTAGGTATGGAGCTGGTTAGGATTGCTGGCTTCCAAGCTGTCTCTGAATGAACCCCTGTGGATGTTTCGTAGCCTGGTCTCCAGTGTCACAAACTATGGCTCATAAAGGCACTACAGTTTTGTCTTTGTCTTGCTCTGGGTCCTAGCTATTTATCCTTTTTGTGAGTATTTTCAAAATATCACCTCCCCTACAGGCAGTCTGCAAACAGAACACAGTGAATGAATTAGGCTTTTTAAGATCTTGCATACAGTACTTTAAAACAAGAAGAGGTTTGGGAAATCTTAGTTGAACCCAAAATGGTAGTTCTTTTGCTTTGGATAAGATTTTAAGGTAATTAAACCATTATATGTCCAATATTGGGACATTTTGTCTTCATTATGCTAGACAAATGTTCCTTGTATTTGCAATACTTGACAAAACACCCATTCCCTCACTTTAATTTTTACTTGGAGTTCAAACTCATTAAAGTACCTCTGCACACACTCCTGGCAATTTTCAGTCTGAGATGGCAAAGAATAGTGAACCACTGACCTTTTTTTTTAAACTGTTTTTTTTTTTTTTTTTTTTTTTTTTTTTTTTTCTTTTTTCCCATACAGTTTGAATTCCAGGCATTTTCATTTGGAGCAGATGTTTTCATGACAAACAACTAGTCCAATTTATCTTTTAAAAAATGCTGGTTTTGCTTTGGAAATCAATAAGGAATGTAGGTAAATGAAGAGAAGGATGGAGCATACCATTAAAAAAATCAAAATATTAATTTTATTTCTTATCTTTTTATCAGCAAACCAAAAATGAAGAGAAACAAAAATACCATTAAAAAAAAAAAAAAAAAGTTGTTTTAGAACAACTACAAAGAGGTTTTTTTTTCAGGCTGTTGAATTTTTTTTTCAGGACAAGAGATCAGAAAGCAACTATAAAAGAATAAAGATTGATTTTGGAAAGACCTGTGACAAATGAACACAACATATACTCTTCAGAAAAATTAAAAAAAAAAAAAAGTGAAATGCTGTGATAAATCAAAGGACAATGTATATTGCAGATTAAAATGCACCAACAAAATTGAAGCAGCTGAATAGCATTAAGGAAAAACATGGCCCGTTATTACACAAAGTTTAACATACATACACTTTCAGCCAACACACTTTTGCAAGCAGTATCAGAAAATTTGTACAGCTGTGGATGGGAGAAAAAATACTGTGATTATTAAAAACAAAAACAAACAACCACCACAAAACAACAAAACAAGCAAACAAACAAAACAAACAAACAAAAAACCACCTGTACCTTGTCTGCTTGCTTGTATTGTTAGGAAAAAAAAAATCAGTCATGTCAAACTAGGAGAACAATTCCTCTGAAGGCAAGAGAGCGAACTAATTCTGACTGCAAGGAACCACTTGATGGCTGGCAAATCTATTTTGGGGAAACTTTTCTCTATCTAAACCTGTTTTATGCCTCTTAGCTAGATTAAGTAAAATCATAAGAAGACATGTAAATGTATATAATACTGATGAAAACGCACCTATTGAGGAATGCATGCTACTTAGCACAGGAAAAGATGTATGGTACTACCATGTCTAGAATCCACCAGACAAGAAAGGAGTATGGTGCAAGATTTTCCAAGGGGAATAAAAAAAATAAAAACATGAAAGAATATTTTAAAAAAGATTCATAAAAGGAAAATGTCCATAAAAGGAAGAGAAAAGCTTTGTATACACCATTTTTATATAAACATTCAAAAACTAAAGATTACAGGGTTGTTTTATGACTTATTGCAGAACTACAGGATATAAAATCTACAGGATATAAAAAGGGTGTTTGAGAAATGTATTAAGAAAGTAAAAGGAAATGCAAAAAATATTGAGAGTTCAGAGAATAGAAATGGTTAACGTGGCAACAGAAAGCATTAGAATGATTTGGCATATATTTTATAGGAAATTATTACAATCAAAATTACTGTAATAATAATAATAATAAAAAAAAAAAACACACCACATTTAAGAGTATTTTGAGATCTCTTTAAAATGAAAAATTTAAAATGCAAAATGAAGTGACAGGCAGAACTGGTAAGAAGTTAATTCAGTACAAGTTGTACAAATGACCACAAACTCAGAATTTGGCTCAGTTCATGGCACAGAATGAGGTATTCTCATGGCACAGAATGATAGTATTCTCACCTACAGTATACAGTAGTATATATATATACAGTAGTATATATATATATTAACATTTGAAACTCCACAGTGCTTTGATCCAAAGAAAGGTGAAGGGCAAAAGAAGTAGAACTTTAGTTTTGAATTTAATTCCTTATCCTCTCATCCTGCTATGAATATTCTGGTGATTGGGAGAAATATATCTGTGATAATTCTAAAAATGATGATAAAAACACCATTGGCTTCCAGGAAGAACTAAAGCCCAGAAGTGGTTCTGATACTGCAGGGCTTAAACCCTGCAGCTCTTTAATGTTTCCTACTTCTCTCTGACTGCATGTATTTACAAGTACATACAGAATACTAAGCAAGCAGGCAAGCGCTAGGGCTTTGGTGGTAACCAATATGTTTTTAGTAGCAGACAGGTGGGAAAAAAACACAACCTTTACTACAAAAACTCTTCTCTGCAGTACTGAATAAAGCTAGAACACAAGGCAAATGCAAACCATAGAATTTCCCAAAGTCTCATCTTGGTATGAAACATTTAAGAAACTTTTTTTTTTTCTTCCTGTTTTATCCAACAGCAAAATAATCTAACTAAACACATTGGTTCAGTAAAAGATTTATGCTCTAAAACACAGGGAAAGTTTATCCCTAAAGCCAATTAAATATTCATATTAAATCAACTGGGGAATATTTGTCCAGCTTCTGTGCAATAAGAAAAGAGCGAGCTGATTATGTACTCTGCTTATGGATGTTTTAGGGTGTACTAAAGGGCTGTAGTTTAGCTCAGCTCTGAATTTTAATTGAACAAACTGCTTAAAGACACAGTAAAAGGTCTCTAATATTTTTGTTATGAGTAGCTTGATGTTATAAGAGTCAGTGTATCCCCTGAGACATAGAACCAGTCTACAAATTAATACAATTTCTACTGCCTCATTTTAGAAATATTTTCTACTAAGCACTAGGTAGTAACTGCTGGCTGAAAAAGTAGGCTAAGTTTTTTCTCTCTTTCCTCACCCTCGCCCCATACTTGTTTAAGGGGATGACAAACTGGTTTATACTCCGTTCATTCCAGGATTGTTCTACTTTATTTTCATAATCTGCGAACATTGTTTAGTGTAGGACAGTCAGTGGAGAAGGATGAATATCTTTTCAGAACATGATTCAGTCCACTGGTTTTAGGCATCTATAACAGGTGGGATTAAAGCACACTCCTCAACTGCCAGTGTCTTTTCACTTATTATGAGTTGAGAAAGCTAACTAACAGAGACTGGACAACTAATTTCTACATGAATTCATTAATAAGCATGTATCATATTTCTATCATATTTGAAAATTTGAGGACATGTAAAAACCTGGCAGCTTCCTAACCTAGAAATATAACAGAAATAATGTTCCAATAATAACTTTTAACTAGGAAAGAAAAATAAAATCCTCCTCACATTTAACTTCCTTTCCCTTTTTCCTATTCTGGCAATCCTACAGACTATGTCAGACTGTCACGACTATGACAGTCATGATCAAGTTAGTGTTACAGAAAGAAAGAATGAAGTACTCTCTCAGCTCTAACAGTAATAAAAATATTAAATACATGAACATTAAATATATTTTCAGTTAAGAGTTCTTGTAAATATGTCTTATTTCTAGTAAAAAAGATTATTTCAGCATTAAAGTAAATAAATAAATTCTGTATTAAAACCAAACCAAACAACAATAACAGCAACAAAACCCTTTCTAACATAATTTCTCTCCAGCCCCCACTCACCTACTCAAAATTAAAAGCTTTTGACTTGGGGAAAAACAAAATAGAGAAAGAGCAATGCTTTCCCTAGAAATTAGCACTTCAGTGTTTACAAGAGCAGAAGACTCTTGTGCAGCCTACTTTCCTGTGTAGCTTAGACCCTTCTGCCACTCTCAATTCCCAATGTAGTGACACTTACACAATATATCATGTTTTTTCCAGAGGAAAAAAAAAAAAAAGTCTGTGATGCATCTAGACTGAAGGTATGAACACCTGCATAACTGTAGTTCCTATAGGGCATCATAGCAGCCTTTCCAAATAAAATATTATAGTTTTCTGTCCAAGTAGTCTGGCTTTGATTTTTCACTGAAAAGTCAGTTTTTTGTTGTTGTTGTTTTGTTTTGTTTTGTTTTGTTTTGTTTTTCCCTGCAGGAATAAACCCATGTACTGACAATGAAAGCAGCTGTGCACCAAGGCAATATTAGAAAAGAAAACAGGTTTTCTCCCTGCCTGTATAATTTAAAATTGTTTATCTTTTTCTCTTTTTCAGCTTAAGTCCTATGTAAGTCACTTGGAGTCTGTTCATCAACAGCAGTGGATTTCGGCTCCAGTCCATAGGACTTAATAACTTCAAATTTAATGAAAAGATTTTACTTGTAGAGTTCTTCTGGTTGAACCAGATTAAAATACATCTTCAATTTCATCTTGCATGCAACATAAATCCCTTTTGTGCTTTCTAATAAATTTACTACAAGGTCTTTTACTTCACATCAGATAATCTCTTCTCTACATGCTTCAACAAAAAAAGTATGTAAACATCCTTGAAGCATACATTAAGAAATTAAATAGATGATTACATGATATATTTTACATTATTTTCTTTGAAATAGCTCCCTATTAAGCAGCTATAACTCAATGGCAATCAACTTAAAGTAAGAGGACTACATGAAAGAATTTCTCTATGAAATTGTCAAGAGTGATAGATACTTTCAGCTTGTATGTTTATGTAAAGGAGTCTATTTAAGACTGTACAGTCTGTCCATCCTTTCCCTGCCTCCATTTTTGTAGTGCTTTGATCCACTTCCTATACATTGGAAAGGGGGACAGAAATCACCACTGTCTTCTCTTGACCTCTCACGTAGGCATGGAGGAAAGGGATTCCTTCTGAATGTCCATTCTCTTTGATGCACTTTGATGCAATAGCAGTAGAGGTGATATTCAGGTGGGTAGGGAGGTGTTGCAAAATGCCAACACTAGAAACATTTATGGAAATCTACTTAAAAAGAACTTCAGGCATTTGTAAATAATGCTTATGCCACTACAAAGATCAGACTATATATTAAAGGTTTTGTGGAAAAGCATGCCTTGCTGGAAGTTACCTATGAATGAATGTAGTTCAGAAAGAAAACAGGTGTTAGATTTACAATTGCAACATCTGTCAGAGTCTATCCTCTTCCACCCACCCCTAAATAATAAAATAAAATAAAATCTTGTTTATGCTTCAAGCTTACTAGCACAAGAGTGGCTATTACTCTGAAATACTTTCAATTTTTTTTTTTAAGATCCTAGTGTGAAAAGAATTAGGTCAGATATCCAGAACTTAAGCTTTGGCTGGATCAGCACAGCTTCAATATTATAATTCTATGCTTTACATCTATGATCAAAAATAAATGTTGAGGGATTTTTGAACCATCAAAGATCCCATGAGTTGCTGCAGCTGAGCAAACCAGGCTACCAGGATGTCTATGAGAAGTTCCCATGACAGTGTTCCCACATCGCCAAATTGAGGAATTTAGAAAAATATTGTTGCCAGTAGCTGGCTTCATGGATGGGACCTATGTGACTGCTAATCAAGGGGGTTGTTTTCTTGCAGGTGGGGTTGTTTTCTTGCAATTGTTTGTCTGAGTGCTTTTGACCAATAATCTTGTGTGAGACACCATCCGCCCCTGTTAAGTTTGCTATAAAAGTCAGGCTATTTGGGTAATAAAAGGGAGCATGATCTGACCATACTAGTGTTTGTCGTATTTTCGGCCATTCTTCCTGCAACAAATAAATATAAATAATATAGGTGAGCTGCACTGGGTGAGGCCCTGCCTCAACTGAAGTCAGTGTGAATCTATAGCAACATCTAAATTTATAACTAAAATTGTCAGTGCTCATTTTCTATCCCTGAGGCCATCCCGCATGGTCTGAACACAGCACCTCTATTAAAGTCTCCCTTATGTTAAACAGGGTAGCACAACCAAGACATTTACTGGGAACAGACCTTAGCTCACTCAGCTCATGACTGTGCACAGAACTTTTCTGCAGATTTCAATTAACGTTGATCAAAGAATGCCAGGAGTTATTTTAATAAATCTACAGTACAGTTCAAGTCCAGCTCCCAAGTCCAGTTCCCATAGCACTCCTTAGTTAGAATATATATCACTGACATTAAATCCATGGCACAAGTCATATATCATGTTCAAGTGAGTAACAACTCAATATCGTGTTTTCAAGTGGAGTCCTACTTAGCAGTTTGAAGTTTTGAGTTTAAATTAAAGACATAAGCAGGACATATAGAAAATACCTTGGTTTTACTACATTTCTAATCATGAGTGGCTATCTTGATTTTGTGATGTTGCACAATTTTCTAGCGTTTCTGTGTGTCTTTACTTGGCCTTCTGTTTAGAGCTTTGCTGTAGCAAATGCCTCTCTCCTCCTACCCCTTACTCAACTCTGGTATCACTTTGATCACTCTGGTATCACTTTGATCACTGGAAAAAAATAAGATGAAACTGTATACAAATGAATAATGAAGTAGCAAAACTAAAGCTTAATATATCACAAGCACATAAGAAAGTATATTAAATTTTGTTTTCAGTTTTGATTATTAAGCAAATATTTGACATTCCAGCTGCCCAGATACCACAAAACAACTGTCCTCTGCTTCAGTGATTGAGTCTTTTGGGATGACTGTGGAGGTTACCTAGCCACCAGTAGATCTATTTACCATTTGGGGATCCTACTGTTTTGGGGTCTTCAGCGAGCTGAAAAGTAGTGACAATAGTGATGATACCCAGCATGCTATATTACATACGCTGTGAAGGTGATGACAAAACAATATATTTTACTGACATTAAAAAAATGTAACAAATAAACATAAGACACCAAACAAATTGGTAGTCTAACATTTTCCCATATGACATACATGTATGTTGCCCTGTTAAGAGAACTACAAAGAAATACAAGATCCTGGGGAAGTCCTATAAAACCCATATCAGAGCTGCGTAACAAGCTCTGTGTTAGCTTTTCCCAGGCTCTGCCAACTTCCTCTGAAGGCTGGCCTTTAGTCTCTGCTTTGGGATTGTTGCAGAATGCGAAAGGAAGGAAAAAGAGAGTGAGCTAACAAGAAATTTCAAGTGTCTCTTTAAAAACATCTTTGGAGAATTATTTCTAAAATACAGCCCTAAAGTCCAAGTGGTGAATTGCTAAGAACTTTTTCTCTTATCTTTCTAGGGATTGATTTGCACATATCAGAAGAAAAATCCTATCTTGCAAAAATGGTAGAGAATGTCAGGAATTCCCCCAAACAAGTAAGAAAGTTACTTCAAATGAATATAAGCAACTTCATATAATAATTCTGAAGGTGGCTAATGAAAATATGCAATATCCTCTTATAATATGAGATAGGATTGCATAAGGATATGCAATATCCTCTATAATATATGCTCTTGACAAACATAAATTAATTAATTATTTTACAAAACTGCTCTAAGGAAAATAAATGCAGGATTCTGATGGAGAAAGACAAATCCTTAACAGGGAAATAAATAGAATTGTTTTGAAAAATATAACAGACAATCAGAAATTTTGAAATGAGAAATTGAGAAATAATTTGCAAGCAAATGTGTGTTGTTGAGAATAATCAGTAACCTCCAAGTGGAAGGGGCATGGGAATAAATTGTCGAAATACTAGAGGCATCCTTATAGTTCCAAGAAATTGTTCTTTACCAGAAAGTTTATTGTATTGACCTCTAATGTTAATATTATTAAAATTCATGAATATAGTCCTAACTGCATCTTGTATTTGCAATTAGTTTGATATTGACTTGTTTCATCTTAGGATGAAACTTAGGAACTTCTTAGGAGAAATGAAAGATTATTTAATAAATTTAACTTAAGTTCTTTTAAGGTTTTAATTACAGTATTTGGAGATGTATTCCTTTTTTTCTTTTTCTTTTTCTTTTTCTTTTTCCTTTTCTTTTTCCTAGTGCTGAACTTTGCATGTAAGGGAATAGCAGTAAAACAGAGGAAGAATTCCATCATTCTTCAAACTACAGTCACTCTGCCATCTATAACTGTTCATGCTAATAACTGAGAATTGACTGTATCTATCATTATATCTATCATATCATGTATCTATCATAAGCTATCATTTGTGAATGTTAAAATCTCATTAAACACAAAAAGCTGAAAAGTAAAAGGAAAGCTGAAAGTTATATGAAATATTTTCAATAAAAGCATGTTTGAGAAATACATCTTTGAAAAAAAAAGTAATATAAAATTTGGATGCTATTTGTTTAAAATATCATAATGATTATAAGTACATATTTACAGTCAATAAAAATATTTCTCAGTTTTGCTACATAGTGTTTTGACAGTAGTTAGCTCTTCTATTATGCCTCCTTGCAAACATCAGATCTGTAAACAGCACTAGAATTGCTACCAGCATCTCTAACATTGAAATTAATTTCTCTCAAGATACCACTTTGCAGTAGGTAATCGTTATGGTAGGATCAAATCACCTACTTCAGACACTTTATTTGTGCATGAGGTTTAAGTGGACAGATAAGCATCCCTTTAAAGTAGGTGCCTAAGGCCCACTGCAATCTGCTCTACCTGACTTATGATAGAGGAGGAACCTCTCTGACTAAATTTGAGCACTGAAGCTATGTAAAGACTCCTTATCTGAGATCTTTTAAAGGTACATACCTTCTTTTCTTAGCATACAGTGATTTTAGGCTTTTACTTTATCAAGACATTTTCTTGTGCTCCTAAAATATAGGCAGGGCTTTGATTATGTTGATCCATACTCATTGTATATATTTATGATATTCTTCTTGCTTCGTTTCTTGATTGTGTGCTTTTTTTTTTTTAATTTCTCAGGGAAAAACAAAACAAAGCAAAACAAAAACAAAATAAATAAATAAAAAAACCACACACACACAAAAAAAAAAAACCACACACACAAAGATATTGCCTGATGTTGACTCAAAACTGCACTTAAGAACAAATGAGACTTCTATTACAGAAGCCTGGAATACTTGGTATTACTTACCACTAAGATTAAAATGTCTTCCTTTTATAATTTTTCAGTATCAGGATGTTTTCATTAGCTGTGCAAGTAAAAAAGTGATTTCAAAAGGAATGTTAAGGATATGCTAAAAGTAGACCTGCATTATTTTCTTAGCAAGGAGAAACTCTTTTCATTTCTATTTAAGCATGTATGTAAATCAGGATTAGAGGTAAAGGAAAATAAAAAGTTAAGTGAGCTAGAAAAATCTTTATGTCCAGCTATCACCATACTGACAACATCCTCTGCCAAGCAAAGAAGTCACTGAAGAATGTCTGCACAGCATCACATCTGAGGCTAATGTCAAGGCAATCTATGAATGATTAGATGACTGATTCATGGAAACTTCAATAATATATAAGAAAACCCTACAGGTCGGTGCTTATAGTTATGTCAAATGCGTGCTTATGCCTTTTCCTCAGTCTCAAATAGAGTACATTGTGTTTTAAGATCAATTCTTATTGCAGTTTTCTAGAATAATTAGTTTTTTTTGTTTTATGTTTTTTTGTTTTTTTGTTTTTTTTTTTTCTACAGTGAGGGCTGCAGCAATTTTCAAAATGCACTTAAGAGGCCAATCTTTGGACACACACTTTTCAAACGTTAGTCCATGTTTTTATCTGATATGGGGGATATGTGTGACCATAAGAACAGAAATCAAAATGACACCACAAATGTTATTGAATGAATATTTGCTCAGAATTTTACATTAATGCTGAAGACAACAAACTGATTCAGTTTGACTTAATATTTGTTAACTCATAGATTCAAAATATTGAACAGATTGTGAAAACTGTTAACATTACAGATAACACAACTACAGACTTCTTAGAAAATCACAAAGTTGCAATATTGTGCATGAAATAACTACTTTCTTTAAGAAAATAATTTATTTTCCATAATCACTACATATAATCTTATATCAGTTACTGTACATATATTTTCTTGCAATGCTCTGGCTGTCTATGAATACTGGATCCACAGATGCCACTTTTGCTGCTATGAAGGAGTGAATACAGTGTAATACTGCCGTCAAATCCTGAAATTCAAGTTCCTGAAAGAGGAAGCAAGAGAAAAAAGAGAGAAAACATGATTTCATATTCAGGTCTATAAATTTTTTACATAAATACAGAAAAGACTAATCAGCAAACGGCAATGGACTTTAAATGAAAATTTGAACCTTTAAAGGGAACTGTAAATTTAAAAGTGCTAAGAATAAAAGATGGATATCCATACCTCATTCACTGGAAGTGCAGTATGTCAATTTAATTTTCACCCTCTGCTGCTTCATTGTTTACATTTCACTCAGCTTAGGCAATGAAAGCATTCAACTTGCAAGAACATTTAAATATCACCCCATGTTTTAAATTATTTGAAAAGTTAAAGGTGTTTGGGAATGATGTGGTTTCAAGTCTCAGCCAGGGGAGGCTGATGAGGACACATACCTTGGCAGCCTCTAAAGGAAGGAAGCTAGAAGGACAGAGGCCAGGTGGAAGCAAAGATAAACTCATACCACAGCTTGCACATAAAAATAGGGCTATTTGAAATTCATATGCCCCAATTCAGCAAGAAAAATACTCTTAACCAGGTCTCAGATTCCCTTGACTTTTTATAAAATATTTCACCTGTGCACAATGGACAACATTTCTCTTTCCCAATCTCAACAGACAGAAATGGACCAATATTCTAACATAATAACAAAAAATATAGTATAAAAAGCATGTTAAATTTATATGATGTTACTCTTTGTAAAATCTGCAGCTGGACACTGGGTATAGTTTTTGGTTTGGGGAGAACACATTTGATTTCAACAGGATATGCATTTAAAGGTACTGGTTACATAGTAGCTTATCAGGGAATAACCTATCTGCTTATTTTTAAATGAAAATTAAAGCACTGAACTTCTGATTTTCCTATTACAGTATTTTACAATATCTCCTAAACATAATTGCCTTAGACAGAACATTTGGAATGTATTCCTGTTCAGGAAACCATTTTGCTATCAAAGGCAACTTTGTATTGGCCATTGCTGGCAAATTTTTGGTAGTGGGAAGACTGCATAGGCAGCCTCTGTAAGGAGAGCAAGTTGTTCCAGGAAAGGTTTAGGTTGGAAATTAGGAGAGGAGATATTTCTTCTCAGAAAGAGCGGTCAGACATTGGAACAGGTTGCCCAAGGAGGTGGTGGAGTCACCGTCCCTGGGGGTGTTTAAGGAAAGGTTGGACCTGGTGCTTAGGGACATAGTTTAGTGGCTAATATTGGTGGTAGAGGTTGGACCAAATGATCTTGGAGGTCTTTTCAAACCTTGATGATTTTGTGATTCTATGAGAGGCTGGGGATGCCCCATGCCGGACACAGGTGGTTCCAGCTGACTCCAAAGGCCCCACTGCAGGGCACGGCCAGGCCCAGCACTCAAGATGGTGGTGATTAAAAATACACTTAAGAAAGGGCAGCAAATTAAAAAAAAAAAAAAAAAAAAAAGCAACAAGGACAATGCAGCAGAAAGTGGGACAGTGCAGCAGAAAGTGCTCCATGGTAAACACCCTCAAAAAGACTGCAGCCCATTGGGGACCCGTGTTGGAGCAGAGGAAATGAGTAGGAAGGAAGGAGCAACAAAGGAATAAAATGAGAATCGAGAAGTGTCAGAAAGAAACCATTGCATCTTAACCCCAACTTCATGTGCCACCTCACCAGAAGGCCTGAGTATATCTTATAGCAAAGATGGGGGGAAACTGGGAGCAGAGGTCTCTGAACTGGGGAAAAGGGATGAAAGGTGTTTTTCCTAAGTGTTTAAATGTGATCTTTCTTTCCCAGCACCTGAACCAGTAATTAAATGTCTTAATTTAAGTTAAATTTTGCAAGATATATTGCAGATGATGATGATGATGACGATTATTATTATTATTATTACTTCTGACCTACAAATGTGCTCATTTCTGCTCTTCCCTCCCACTGATGGTGGGGCAGGTAGCTGAATGGGTGGTCAGCTGCTGGGGGGGGACAGCCCACCGCAGGCACTGTCCATACTCAGGGACCTCCTAACTGAAACTACTGGAAGTACTCCTGAGAATGAAGAGTTACTTACATGAGTAATAGCTTCAGGATCTGCCCAACCTTGCTAAAGCGGACATTCTGAAGACACCTGCATTAACCACACTTCTGCAACACCTTTGAGTGTTCAAGGAACCAAAGGAGTTAACAAGAATATACCAGAAAATGGACCACTATGATGAATCTCATCTGTCTGTACTACAATATTTAAAAAAAATACTACAGGTAGTCAGAAACTGTTTTTCTGCTTGTCCAGATGTGCAGTGTTCATTGTAAGATGTTTGGCATTTGAGAGATTTTGAGAGATTTATTTTTTCATCATGGAATTTTTATTTTTCCAGTATTCCTTACTACCCTACTTCCAATATTGTTGTGATTAAGCACTTCCCTGAAATATATAACTTTTATATACCTTCTTCTTTATTCTCCTTTTCAACATCTTTATTTTACTGACTTTTTATTTTGAGGTAGTCGATTCCTTCAGAAGCTAAAGATAATGGGACAGGTGTCCTTGTAAACATCTGGTATATGAACATTTGGTGTATGAACATACTGTTAAGTAAGTAACAGCCATAGTGATAGATACCTTTATTATTTTTAATAAATATTTTATGTCTCTTTGTTATATGATCGTAATCATACTGTCTCCTCTTCTGTGGCAGTAAAGTATTACCAGAATACGAGGTCATTTTGTACATCTCCACAGAAGGCAGATAATGACTAACTCAGGTGCTGATACACAACAAGTAATACTGTGATTTCATTACGGGAAAGCAACCTGTAAGCATTTGGCAAGATTCATAAGCCAGACTAACTATGTTCACATAAAATATGTGATTTAGTTTAGCCATATTTCTTTGCTTCTGCTTGGTAGATTCCCCAGTTTAAGTGTACTATACTTTGTTTTTAAAAAACAGTTGTACTTGGCTCAGTAGAAATAAAACCAATCCGGATGTTTTAAGTAAATAATAAATAAATAAATAAATAAATAAATAAAGCAAATAAATAGTCTGGTGTGATACAGGACACAATGTTCAATCTAAATACAGGAAAAACTGCTTGATTTCCCTCTAAGACAAATGCTAATAAGAGTTTTCATAGGACAAATGTGGTCTCCAAGAGCCTGAATGAAATTAACTCATTGGGGATTTCAAATTATTTAAACAACAAACAAACCAACTTTTTTTTTTTTTTTTAAATAAAATGATCAAAAATAGAGGTTCATTGTTTATTTTTCAATACTGACTAGGCTACAAGCAGGAGAACACAAATTGTAGACTCTTATTCTACCTCACATTCTGCAGAATAAAACCAAGTTGATATTTGCCTTTTTACTGTTTCATTCAGGAAATAGCCAGGGATTCTGGTGGAATTATGAAGCAAACAGGATCAGACACATGAAAAATAAAAAGGTGGAAGAAGAAGGTGGCAACAGACTTTCAATATTTGAAGACTCTAGTTCATGATGAAGATGAGTATATATATTTTTTCAAACAATTGTGCACTGTTTCCTTACAAGCTCAGGCACATATAGTTTATTGTCTCAGGGATTTTATTTTCCACTAAACAAATCTATTATTCTCAGACAAATGTAATCTTCTTTTACTGTCTACTTTGCCAGCATATTGTGGCAATAAGCAATATTACCGTACAACAAGAGTAATGGGATCATATTCAGCATGCTTCCAGGATATGCTCATAACACCATGATACCCATGGTATCATGGCCTTACAAGTGCCTTTTGCACTATAAAGGCCTTACAAATGCCTTCATGCTCAATGAAACATCCAAGAAAGCTACAGAAAAGTCCTCCTCAGACACAGTAACCTTTGGACAGAGTACGTTTTGGAAGCAAGCACTCAGAGATTGTTCTCTCAGTGCACACATAAGCCTGGGAGAACAATGCTTTCATCCCCTAAATCCTACACAGAATATGTAAGCAGAGGTATTTGGATGTATATAATAATTTGTGTTTAGTGGTTCATTACCAGACAAATAAATTTTAACTTTCCAGAATCTTGAACCACAAGAATTTTGTAATTCTATAGCTTTGAGAATTTGTTAACATAAATGAAATGACTCCCCTATCCCTTCAAAAATTTTTGAAGTTTTCCTACAGCTTTTAAAGTAAAAATAGGTGAATTCAGACACTATGCACAGGCCATTTTTCATTTGAATTAATAAGCCATTATAAACAGATTACTATAATTGGATCTCTTATACAATGTGCCTCTGCAATATTTCCTTGCTTATTTTCCTTCCATGCAATGGGAGAACATTTTAGTTTTTATGAGTAGATTTTAAAGAAATATTGCAATAAAAGTCAGATATTCTTTTATCTGAAAGCAGCTAACAAAGGAGAATAAATTAGAGATGAGTGACAAAAATTAAGGAATCTTAAACATTGCATCTTGATTAAATCAAGGTTTAGGGAGGTGTGCTGTTATTCATCTTTCATTGCTCTTTACTACAAAATTCTGCTTTCTGAGTGTATAATTCAATGGATTTGAAACGCAATGCAAACTGCTAGGTGACTTCCCACTACTTCCAATCTCTAGTCAACCAGCACAAGTTTATCAAAATGTATTCTGGAAAATGTTGCTACCTGCAACATCTAATTGCAAAAAAGTTCATAAACCCTTACGCCTTTAAATGCTGCACTTGGTTGCTTCTGTGTGAGCAGATAAATATACCTTAACTGGAGTAAAACAATCTGTCAATTATAGAAGTTCTCTTAATTGTGTTAAACAACTATGGACCCCCCTGTACTTAATGGAAATTAAACTGAAATTAAATTAAATGGAAATTATATGGAAATTATGGACACTTGGAAAGTAGATTTCCATAAATTTCCATTTATATGGAAATCTTGGACACTTCCAAGATTCTAAATAATAACAAACACAAAACACCCTATAATCTTATGAAAACAATAGAGGCATAAGCCAACACAACCAATGAACAGGCTGTGCAATTTATTATGATTCATATCTAGTTAAATAATAATAAAAAAAATAAGATAACATCAAGGGAAGTAGCAAAACTCTCTCAAACTTCTGTTTTTGTGTACTTGCTAGTTAATAGGTTAAGAAATAATTGCCCTAAAAGAAGAAAAATCTCTTGAGAACTAATATCAAACCAAGCACTTCAGTAATGTGTAATAATTGGCATTCAGTTGCTGAAATATTCATTTGGGCCTCATACTCAACATTAGATCTCATTGCAGAAGAAAAATGAAGCGTAAGTGTTGGTTAAAATCCTTTGAGCAATTTAGACCATGTAATCTTTATTCTGATTTTTTGGAGGCATAAAGAAACCACTTCTATTTTGATTGATAGATATGGTCATAAGGAAACGTTTCTTAAAACATTTTATTGTTATTTTATTTGTATTTTATTGACAATATATGTCTATCATAAACAATATAAAATTAATGTAAACATTCAGAAAAAAAGTAGTGCCATTATTTAACTCCCTTTGTATTAAGTTTTACACAACTAAAATCTAGCATACACACAGGACTTTTAATAAATGCTACTCTGTATAAAATACTATAGAATAATGTATATGTTCTCAGCTTAAGTCAAAGTTTAAATCTCTTGAATTATAATATTTAAAAACAATAAATAATAAAATACAAAAGCACTCACATTAGTCTTAGATTTGCTCCAAAATTAACGGAACTCATCCAACAATTTCACCTTAGGTTCTGACTGATTCATTATGACATTCAACATATTGAGTGTCTGAAGCTAAAAGAGCTCAGAGCCTTTTACAAAGCTTTTCATTTCCTTTCTGCAAATATATTCACTTCTAAGCTGTACATATTTATCAAGAAAAACAATTAGAGATAGCTAACACAGACTGTAGGCAGGATTTCAGACTGCTCCAACAATATTATGTGAAGAGTTTTTGGATAAGAAAAGAGGAGAGATAGGAATGTGTCATCAGTGGGAGTCAATCCAATTCCCCTACTGCACAGTGCTCATTGATTCTATCAGAGTACAGACCAAACTGCGGCAGTTCCTCCCATGTACCTCAGAATTTTGTCTAATCTGTTAAAATTAATCTTTTGGATACTTACAATATGATCTTATTTCTATATAATATAATTTACATGCAGTTGAAAGAGGAAAAGCATTGCCAAACCTGTGTTTTAAGTGAAGACAGCACTCTGTTTTCTCCAGATAACGCTGCAGGTCCCTCAGAGGGATTACTTTTAAGAGCGGTACTGTTTTTGGAAATTGTTATAGAACAAGGTAGCCAAACAGGTAGCATATGAGCTTTATACATGTAATTTAACAGTTAGCTCACTTCCCTTATGTTCTCTAACATCTTCACTATTTTATATTGTTTTCTATTAGGGTGAGATCATACGAAGAGAGAAGAAGAACTCTGAAAGTATTCTGTTGCAGGGCTCTGATATGGTCAACTGCGATACTGTGTTAGATATGGTCATCAGAGAAGTAATGTTCACCCTGAGGCCTGAGAAATCCAATTAATCACAAGAGTATTTGACAAAGTAGGACATAAATGAGGGTGGGGATGTGGTGCTTTGTCCCTGAGAGACACTTGATGCCTTCACAACCTTGAAGCTGTCTAGCAAGGGGCAGTCGTGTATATCCAGAACAGATGTTGGGGTACAGGCCTGTGCCCCAATTTGAGGATGGAGTTAGATCAGAGAACTGGTGTTCTGGTGGTGAATATATTCTTGGATGAAGATTACAACAGGGAAAGGGGAAGAGGATTAGGGGTTTAATTTGGAAATATGGATTTGGTGAAAGATAGGGATGGCATGAGGGACAGGGGAAATGTAGATACTGCATTGTCAGAGGACATGGAGACAAAGTCTGCTAACAAATGACCATCTGGAGTATGGTTTATAGGGTGCAAATTTTTCTTTTTCAGGTTTAGAATGTAATGTGATTTTTAGTTTTGTTTTGTTTTGTTTTTTGTTTTGTTTTTGTAGAAAATAACACCAATGATACTTCTTTCTAAGAAAAGAATCACTCCAATCTCTATTTTTTAAAGTAACATACCCAGCCAGGCAGATAACTGAGTTATCTGCCCTGCATCATCTAACTCCACCTATCTGCTTGCTTGCCTCATCTGTGACTGCTGTATTGTGTTTTTTTTTTTTT
Organism: Aythya fuligula; assembly: GCF_009819795.1. Taxonomy (NCBI): domain Eukaryota; kingdom Metazoa; phylum Chordata; class Aves; order Anseriformes; family Anatidae; genus Aythya; species Aythya fuligula. The sequence goes on along the minus strand of NC_045561.1, from coordinate 99,341,464 downwards.
TTTTTTTTTTTCCTTAATTACAATTGTCTATTTTATGTGTATTTAGAAGAATCTCTGCATGTCTAATATTTCAATAATCAAGGCTATTTCAGTTTTCTATATGCATCCTAATAAGCAGTTAAGTACAGCAAAGGCACTAGAAGGAAGACAGCAAGCAAGGAAGAGCATAAAAGATTGGATTAAAGCAGTGGGAAGACACGACTACAAAACTGCCTGCTGGTACTGAGAATATAAAATATGTGCACACTGCACTGACCTTGATCATTGTACGTGCACAGCCAAGTAAGAAAAATGTATGTTTTTGCTTTGCCCACCCACCTATAACAGTTGGATATATGATATATCATAAAGACTTTAACAGGCCTGTTGCACCACTACCACACACACACTTAAGTTTATTGATTACTTCTGAGAGATGTTGAATCACTATTTGAACAAGATATGAGCCTGTATTGTGTAAAGGCTCTATCTGTCAGCATCTACATTTTCTGCACCTGTGCATTTCATGACTTCTTTAAGGACATTGGTGAGTCTTAGTGTTTATTAATTGTTGACATGAGTACAACTGTTACCACTGCATTCTTCAGCATGTTATTTCATTCTTTTTGATTGAAATGCTAACCATTCTTTTTTTTGGAAAGTAAAACAAAACAAAACAAAAACAAAAACAACAACAACAACAAAAACAAATAATATCTAGGTTTAAACTGTAGTCCTCATGGGAGTCAAAACAGAACAAGAAATTCTAAATTCAGTTCTAAATTTTAGAAAGTATACCACAGCTTGGTTGCCATATAATGGTTGAAAAGAACAAATGTGTTAGTACTGTGCAGCTTAAAACTGTTATAAACAGGCAAAAATAAATTTTTGGCTATGGAATGAGGTATGAAAGCTTGCTCAGCTGTAAATTTTTATTTAAAACTCTTTGTGAATATTTGTGACTATTATTTACACACACACACATGCAAATTAAAATGGTGCTCTTACCTTGTAAGCATAAGAACTAGATCCATGGTGCCAAAAATCAATGCCAGATAAATTGCAACTCTATCTATGAATCGTACTTAAGTTTTTTTAAGTGTTCTACAGGGACCAAGAAGAATCAGATGACTTTTCAGTGTCAGCTTCAGTGATTCCGACTGCCACTGTCTACTGTCAAATCTGGAATACGTTTAAATGTGGCATTGGCAGACGCAAACTTTACTAATGCATAAGAAAGGCATCTGAAAAGTTGTTCTGAAGATGCTTGTCTAGGAGCAGGCAATTAAATTCACCCCTTCCAGAAAATATTAAAATTAATTTCCAACAGCAATCAGACTGTCCAATACTGTCAAATGGGTAAAGTCTTAACTGATATCCATCATAATCTTGCAAATGTTTTTCAAGCTCTCAAGATGTTCAGTAGTAAACTACCAGACTTCAGCAAGAAAAGACCCATATTAATAAAAAAACAGACGGGCTTGAGTGCTAGATTATGGTTTATTGATGCTAGAGATTAATGTTGCTATAAAGAGAGAGCTTTACTTGGACTCTCTTTAATATCCCATATCTCTCAACTAATGTGGAATACATTTCCTCTCAGGTGCATATAGTAAATCTAAAGGCAGAAGCACAGTTGCTGACTTGTCCTTGATCACTCTTCTGAAATTCTCCTGTTTTAAATAAAAAAGGGTTTGTTGCAAACTGTGCTGCACAGTCTAATTGCAAAAGCATATCAGAGTGTGCTCTTGTACAACTATGTTGAGGCTTGAAGTCAGTGAAGAAAAAATACTGTATGCACTCTGATAAATATGCAGGGTTCTTACGCTATATGCATAACAGACAGGAAGTGCATGAGAAAAGCAACATTTACTTGAATGCTTGAATATGGCTCACAACAGACTAGTGAAAATATGATTTATTTTTGTATTCTTTCTTCAATTAAATATTTGTGACCAAGTTGGTAAAAGAGGAAATGTAGTGAAGAAAGATAAATAAGGTCTCTTTCCTTTCTCTGTTTGAATGAATTGCTAAAATATAATTCCATTTTTCTTTTCAACAGAGGATAGAAACAAAACAAGATGAGAAAAAAATGCTTATATGGCTCAATTAAAATATGCCTGGAAAAAAAAAAAAAGATCTTATCTTCCAGGTAGCTAGAGTTAAAACATGAATACAATCTTAGAAATATTAGTAACTCTCTTTTTTTTTTTTTTTTTTTAAAGCAAGTGTACTTGCCATGTAGACTCAGAATATCTAACGTTATTGACATTACTTGGAACTTTGTCTGTACTGGACCATGTGTTCAGGTACGTAAGTTATATACAACTTTGCCAAATATAAAATGTTTTCGCCGATATTTACTGTGCCAGCAACAAAATTACTCTTCAAAAGAAAACTTTAGGCAAAATTCCTAAGACTTTAAAATTTGGCAGGAAGACAAGATTTGCATCAGAGGTTGTTTTTTATTATTCCTGTGTAATCTATCCAAATTTGTTAACTGGAAAATTTACTTGCCAAGATATTATTTTTGCTGAGCATGCTCCAGCTTCAAACCTTCACCAGACAGGAAATTAAAGGAGTGTGACTCTTGATCAGGAAAATTTGGGTATTTTATATTCTTCTATTTTTTCAAGCAACTGATGGAACCTACTTTTTAAATTGCTTTTTCAATTACTCAGTTGATTTTATGGTAACTTAGGTTCTATTTACCAAAATTACTTATGAGAATATCACATAAAATTTGAATAAAATCGAGACAAATCATGACTATTGTTTCCTCCCACAGCAGTTATCCTGTCAAAAAATGGAAATGAGGCAACTTTAACAGAATCTCATTTCAAAAATCTACCTTGCTTCCTACAATTCTGTTATTTTCTCTATAATTATGTAATTACAAATTGTTTATTCAATAATCTTTGTGTTTATTTAATAATGTTGTATTTTTCTACTATCAAATTGAGGCTGACTGGTCTATATGTTTCTACATCTCCCCTTGGTCCTTTAAAGAAAAAAAATTATCTTTCTGTAATTTTACTTATTTACCTGGACTTCTCAAACACAACTTCCACTGCCTCCTAGTGTGAAAACTATTATTTAAAAATACTCCAACCATTTTCCCTCCATATTCTGGCTTTTCTTTATAACCCCTTGATCTTGTAATGTGGGGTGTAATTTTTTTCCTTTTTTTTTTTTTTTGATAACTGAAGCAAACAAAAAAAGCACAGAATGTACCCTTCTCGTCTGCTATTTGCTCAGTTTACGCAGTAAGCTATGAATTATTATTTGCTTTCATGACTTCAGCTCTCCCCGCTACTAAAATATTCACAGATTCTTTTTCTTCTTAGGCAAAGTGCAAGGTCTACATATAGTCTGGGGCAATCCCAAGCACAAATACAGACTGGGTGGAAAATGGATTGAGAGCAGCCCAGAGGAGAAGGACCTGGGGATGTGTTGGTTGATAAGAAGCTCAACACAAGCCATTAACGTGTGCTTGCCGCCCAGAAAGGCAACCGTATCCTGGGCTGCATCAAAAGAAGTGTGGCCAGCAGGTCGAGGGAGGTGACTCTCCCCCTCTGCTTTCTCTTCTGTGACTCCACCTGGAGCGCTGCATTCACCTCTGGGGCCCACAGCATAAGAAAGGCATAGATCTGTTAGAGCAGGTCCGGGGCGGGGGGGGGGGGCATGAAGATGATCAGAGGGCTAGAGCACTTCTACAAAGAACAGCTGATGGAACTGGGGTTATTTGGCCTAGACAAGAGAACGTTCCAGGGAGTCATTACAGCAGCCTTCCAGTACCTAAAATGTAGCAGCCTTCCAGTACCTACAGGAAAGCTGGGGGGAAACTCTTTGTCAGGGATTGTAGTGATAGTACAAGGAGTAATGGCTTTAAAGACAGAAGATTTAGATTAGATACAAGGAAGAAATTCTTCACTCGGGGTGGTGAGGCACTGGCACAGGCTGCCCACAGAAGCTGTGGTTGCCCCATCCCTGGAAGTGTTCAAGGCCGGCTTGGAAGAGGTTCTGAGCAACGTGGTCAAGTGCAAGGTGTTTCTGCCTATGGCAGGGGGATTGGAATTAGATGATCTTTAAGTTCCCTTCCAACCTAAGTCATTCTGTGAATCTATGTGTAATGAATATGTTCCATTTGGCTGAAGAGGTTTAAGAGCCCCTTGCCAAAGGGACATGAAAGGGCATCTGCAGCTCAAATAATTACAAACTTTTGATTCAAGGAAGAGCACACAGACATATAAACTATATATTAATGCCATGGTCCAGGAACACTTCATAACTAGTCTTCCTCCCCCTCCTTTCAAAACAGCTGCAAAGCTACTCCTTCATAGAAAAACATTTACATGCTATGCTGCAAACAGATTTTTTAAGAGCTTTAAAAAAAAAAATCTGATTTCCTAAACAAATAACATGCCGAAATTACATAGGTACACACTTGTGCAATTTTCACATTTGTTGAAGTGGTGGATACCTCAAAGGAGCTGAATTTCTAGAATTGTGTTACAAGTTGCTGATGTGACACATTGGGAGGTCCTGGCACCACCCCATGCTGAAGTGAAGGCAGGAGGATCACTGTCCTTTCCTGCCCTGACCAACAACTGGGGTAGGGGTCACTTGGCCACCTATTGAATATGGGTTGTCTAAATAGTTAATAGACACATACCTGCAAACTATCTGCAACAACTGCTTTTTTCCCATTATCAGGCATTCTGCTGACTTTGCAGGGGTTTCAAGGATTTGAAGTGGTATTATTGGAAGTATTAAAGGAAGAGTAAGTACAGAGAAGTATTGAAATGGTAAAGTTTAAGGGGAAGTTGTAGGGAATATGAAGGACCTGAAGAAGATACAACTGACAGGAATCTAGGACTTACTAGTGCCTTTGAATTGAAAAAAAAAATAATAATGGAAAAATATATTGTTCTTCACATAAAACTGAAGTGCACAGGAAGAAGCACTTTGCTCAAAATTTGTAGGAGAAAAAATACCATCTCTAGCTAGTAACCAAGATGCAAAAATGGAATTTCCAAATGTGATTTTTTTTTCCCAAAGATTTTATAAGCATATAGAACTCAATGTAATCTGGAAAAATTTTTTGCAACCTTAATGCTACTGATTACTGCCAAGTGAACATAAGTCATCTGTATCAAGCTTTATTTCACATGTAGTGGAAATGAAATTTCTAGTATTTGATGACATTTTCTATTCCTGATTATTGGCTGCATTTCACCATACAGCAACATCTGGCTTTTTCAGTACACTAAGCTGAGGCAGTTACTGCAGTATGTACTATGGGTATTAGAGATGCTTATTTCATGATTACTCTCTAATTCCAAAGTCTAAGAAATAATACCATTTAGAAGTGTAGGGACATATACTTGACCCCAAGCAGAGATACAGCCTGGGAGATGAGTGGTTAGAAAGCTGCCTGGCAGAGAAGGACCTGGGAGTATTGGTTGATAGTCAGCTGAATATGAGCCAGCAGTGTGCTCAGGTGGCCAAGAAAGCCAACGGCATCCTGGCTTGTATCAGAAACAGTGTGGCCAGCAGGGCTAGGGACGTGATCGTCCCCCTTTACTCAGCTCTGGTGAAGCCGCACCTCGAGTACTGCGTTCAGTTTTGGGCCCCTCGCTACAAGAAGGACATCGAGGTGCTTGAGTGGGTCCAGAGAAGGGTGACGAAGCTGGTGAGGGGTCTAGAGAACAAGTGCTACAAAGAGCAGCTGAGGGAGCTGGGCTTGTTCAGCCTGGAGAAGAGGAGGCTCAGGGGCGACCTTATTGCACTCTACAGGTACCTTAAAGGAGGCTGTAGCGAGGGGAGGGTTGGTCTGTTCTCCCACGTGCCTGGTGACAGGACGAGGGGGAATGGGCTTAAGTTGCACCAGGGGAGATTTAGGTTGGATGTTAGGAAGAACTTCTTTACTGAAAGGGCTGTTAGGCATTGGAATGGGCTGCCCAGGGAAGTGGTTGAATCACCATCCCTGGAGGTCTTTAAAAGATGTTTAGATGTAGAGCTTCGGGATATGGTTTAGTGGAGGACTTGTTAGTGTTAGGTCAGAGGTTGGACTCAGTGATCTTGGTGGTCTCTTCCAACCTAGATGATTCTGTGATTCTGTGAAAATATATGAACCAAGTATCTGGAGCAGGGAGGCTGCATAGTTCTAGCACAGTCCCATTTAATGTGAAATCTTAATGAGAATAGAAAATCTTAAAGGATAGGTAAAGATATTATCTGTTCTACCTTTGTGATATGGTCATTGCAGCAAATTTTCACTTTATAGGTCATTTTAATCAGTATAACTCCAGGTAATAGTATTTGAGAGCTTTCATAGATCTTCATGGTTGTTTTTTTGTTTGTTTGTTTTGTTGTTCGTTTGTTTGTTTTTTGATTTTTCTTTGACTTTTGTCCACCAAATCCCAGCTGAACCTCACTCTTGCCTTCCTCTTCTTTGTCATATCAAATCAAAGTTCTCATTCCTTTCAGAACGTCATGATTGAATAATTCTGTCTTCATTTATTTATGTTTTATTGAATTATTCTTCACTCTGTTTATTCATCAATGATCTCTACCTTAGTATTCCATTTCTCCAATTTTCATCCAGTCCCTTAAGTTGTGTGTACAACTGCAAGAAGCTTAGGATCACAGAGGAGAAGCTGAGGCCAGATTCAGGCATTACAGCTACACCTCACAATGATAATTCAAAGTACAACCCTGAATTAGAAACTGCTGAAGTTCAGTTGGGAATCTGAATTCTAAGTTTCACAACCATATCATATTGCCAGAAGCAGAAACAGACACCAGCAGTATCTCATCTATAGTAGTGACTGGCTGTCACCACAACTTGATGCCAGATCCCGCAAAGCTCCTAAGTCACAGTAGAACCAATAGATTTCAGGAAGTGCCTGGCCTCTTTTAAGGTTATTTCCTAGTAAAAGTTACACAATATTTTATTTTCTGCATATCTTAAACATATTTGCTTGAATTTGTCTACTATGCAGCAGCTTAAAATGTATTTAGTCATTAAATAGTTTTATTTTTCCTTTATCCTTGTCAAAAGCAATTTTAAGGTACTGTATGATTACAGGTAGGCTAAACAACTGCACTAAAGAAATCATCTTTCTGATATAGTGAAACACCATCAAAACACAGCTCAGTAACAGACTTGTACAAATACTGCAATAAATTTATAGATGTTATATCACTTTATTTATTGTGGAGTTTCTACAGAATAGGAGAAAAAAAGATAAACTGTGATTTGCAGTTCACCATTTGCAAGTGCTGCAGTAAATGAAATTGATAATTCCATTTCATTTCTTACTAAACTGAGAAGGAATATGTCACTTACCTTTGTCTCAATTTGTTTTGTGTCTAGATTCTGAAAAAGCAGCTTTACTTTCGTTTTCCCATCATCTGAAGAGCCTTTGAGCTGAGAGAATTTAAACCTCCACAGCACGTTCTAAAGAGAAAGAAATTTGATTAAGGACTCTGTTACACACTGTTACCTAGAACTACAGATAAATGATTAATGTTTTTGTATTATGATGAAGCATTAGGGCAGTAAACACAGTGCATGATAACAGGCTGGTTGCAGAGCAAATAAAATTAACAGCTCTGTATCACATGTGGGAACAAAGGATACAATAATAATACTCACTAATTAAAAATTTACATAGAAATTATCTGAAATGTAAATTTTTCCATTGCCTACATGATATAATATCAATATCCTTGACAAAAGCTTAGTTTTAAAAAGATCCGTTAGGATATTTGTATCAGTTTCAGTATGAACACAATTCTGCACCATATCTTGATCTGTCATATTTCAGCTGGCTCATCTGCATAATGTAGATAAATGTCTTACATGAATGATGCAAAGCTGAATTCACCTTGGCCAAAAAATGTGTAAAGTGATTTGAAAACCAAAGATAAATATGAAATAGAGATGCAAAAACTTTATTATTGAATGTGGTCTTGTGAAGTACAAAAAATATGTTCTGTGTTACACAGCTGTTTTCTAAAATACATAGGAAATCTAGGATTCTTGGTCTATTTTATGCAGGTTTATTCATGGGATCTTACTACTGCTGGCACATCACGGATTCACAGGAGTATTTTAATATGTATAGAGATACTTTTCAAAACAAAACAAAACAAAACAAACAACTATTAGATTGCATCCAGACCTTCTGCTGATGTTTCCTTATACCTATAGCATTAATGAAAATTTCATGTACATGTTGAAATGTGATTCAGTCCCTGGACACTGTTGAGAAAACATGATTTAAATGCTTTAAAGGCTCTTTCAAAAGCAAACATAATCAGGGAAAAGTTTGCTATGTTTCATTTTTCAATATACCTGCCTGTAAAATATTTTCTTCATATAGACCAACGCTATACCTTCACTTATAAATTTTCTGACTTTTTCTCTGTGAATTTTTCCAATATCCTGTAGATAACACTGACTGGATTTGGAGTGGAATAGCTGCTCAGTGAGTCAGATGCAGTTACAGAAGAAGTCCTTTCTATATAAGTTCAGACTTTTTTCACTGTCTGAGAGGAGAGTTATTCTGCTAAGTTTTTAACTATTTCTACATATTCTAAATATTAAACTATTTCTACATATTCACAGAATCACAGAATTTCTAGGTTGGAAGAGACCTCAAGATCAAGTCCAACTTCTGACCTAACGCTAGCAGTCCCCACTAAACCATATCCCTAAGCTCTACATCTAAACGTCTTTTGAAGACTTCAAGGGATGGTGACTCCACCACTTCCCTGGGCAGCCTGTTCCAATGCCTCACAACCCTTTCGGTAAAGAAGTTCTTTCTAACATCCAGCCTAAAACTCCCCTGGCGCAACTTAAGCCCATTCCCCCTCGTCCTGTCACCAGGCACGTGGGAGAATAGACCAACCCCCACCTCGCTACAGCCTCCTTTAAGGTATCTGTAAAGAGCAATAAGGTTGCCCCTGAGCCTCCTTTTCTCCAGGCTGAACAAGCCCAGCTCCCTCAGCCGCTCCTCGTAGGACTTGTTCTCCAGGCCTCTCACCAGCTTCGTCACCCTTCTCTGGACCCGCTCAAGCACCTCGATGTCCTTCTTGTAGCGAGGGGCCCAAAACTGAACACAGTACTCGAGGTGCGGCCTCACCAGAGCCGAGTACAGGGGGACGATCACCTGCCTAGCCCTGCTGGTCACACTGTTTCTGATACAAGCCAGGATGCCGTTGGCCTTCTTGGCCACCTGAGCACACTGCTGGCTCATATTCAGCCAACTATCAACCATCACTCCCAGGTCCTTCTCTGCCAGGCAGCTTTCCAACCACTCATCTCCCAGCCTGTAGCTCTGCTTGGGGTTATTGCGCCCCAGGTGCAGGACCCGGCACTTGGCCTTGTTAAACTTCATGCAGTTGACCTCAGCCCATTGGTGCAGCCTATCCAGATCCTCCTGCAGAGCCTTCCTACCCTCGAGCAGATCGACACACGCGCATAGCTTGGTGTCATCTGCAAACTTACTGAGGGTGCACTCAATGCCCTCGTCCAGATCACTGATGAAGATATTAAAGAGGACCGGCCCAAGCACCGAGCCCTGGGGGACGCCACTAGTGACTGGCCTCCAACTGGATTTGACTCCATTTACCATGACTCTTTGGGCCCAGCTATCCAGCCAGTTTCTAACCCAACGAAGCGTGCGCCAGTCCAAGTCAAGAGCAGCCAGTTTCTTGAGGAGAATGCTGTGGGAGACGGTGTCAAAAGCCTTGCTGAAGTCAAGGTAGACCACATCCACAGCCTTTCCCTCATCCACCCAGTGCGTCACTTTGTCATAGAAGGAGATCAGGTTCGTCAAGCAGGACCTGCCTTTCATAAACCCATGCTGACTGGGCCTGATTGCCTGCTTGCCCTGCAAGTGCTGTGTGATGACTCTCAAGAGGATCTGCTCCATGAGCTTCCCTGGCACTGAGGTCAAACTGACAGGCCTGTAGTTTCCCGGGTCTGCCCTCCAGCCCTTCTTGTAGATGGGCGTCACATTTGCTAGCCGCCAGTCAATTCGAGTCCTGCAACATAGTTAGTAAATTCAAGGGAAGTGTTGGATTATTCCTAATTTAGAATATGTAATTTGGAAGAGAGCAGGAGACCTGCTTCCTTCAGATTAGCACTTTGGTAAATTATTTATTCACATTGTTGCCAGCTACTACGTTATTATGCCTTGATGCCTTTAATGGTAATAATTACATTCAACTTGATATATCCTTGTTGTGACTAAATCCCCACTCTTCTGGGTGCTACCAGAACACAGAAAAGAAGAAATACCAGCCTGAGAGATGATTAGAATGATAAAGGTAGAGGTTTTGTATTTGTGTCATTAGTCAATGATTTTCCTTTTTTAGTGGATATGGCAACACTTGAATTAATGACAACTGGTAAGCGTGATAATCTATACATTGAATGATGAAAGCCTCACGAATTTCAATTATTTTTTTGTCTGTGTGATCTTTAGAACCCTACTCATGGTTTGAGAAGGAATACCCTATGCACAAACAAAACAAAATGTGTTTATGCATTTGTTTATACAAATAAAAAGGTATGAAAAGCCTTATTTCATCTCCTGGTTCCCTGCAGACAAAAACATCATTGACTTCTTAGATTTCTTAATATAAAGGATGAAAAAAACTCACCCCACCAACAATGCTATGGCATTCTGCTGGTGCTTAAAATTCATGAACAAATTTTAACTGGGTCCAGAGGGCCTAATTAGACCATCTGAAAGGTATTCTTAAATAGGTTTGGATCTAAATAGGATGGAGCAATGTTCACTATATACTATAATTGCTTAGATGCGGATGAAACACAAACAATTTAGCAATAATAGGCATTGCTGAAGTCAACAGTTGACACTGAGTGGAAAAGAGAAATAGATGGCTCTGGAAAGAAGAAAATGCACACTTGGGGATCCCTTTATTTTGGATAAGCGGCTGGAGGCATGGGATAGGGAAGATGAACCAACTAAGCCAACAGATAAAGAAAATCTCTATGACAAAGCAGTAGCAGGATGCAATGGTATCTCTGTGATGGGCCCCAAATGGTATATCTGAATGAGTTAAGTCCATGATGACCATAGAATAGACCATGTATGTAATGAAGCAATTATTTCAAACATGTTTGAGAATCCCCCAAAACTGTTCTATTGAAGAGTTTTCTAAAAGATGCATAAACTCCTAAGGAAAAGTTCTTGCCCTTTCTATTTTGTCATTTGTAATGTGGAAGGCCTCTTTAAATCCCTTTAAAGACTGTAGTAAATAACACTTTTTAATGAGTGCATGAACTGTTTGCCCCAAATTTGAGATCCACCTTAGAGCTGTAGGTCAGACCAGATGAATGTGCTTCATCTTAATAAGCCTGTATGAGTACCTGCTGTGCTTTAAGTGGATTTTTTTTTATTTTGCATCAATAGATGACCTTAATTTGAAGTTCATTGTCTAGACGAGAAAATATTTATTTTCAGCAAAATTTTTGTGTCCCTAATGAACTGCTAATTACTTGACCACTTCAACAAATTAGTCAGTCTTGGTAAGAAATATTCTAAAAAGACTGATTGTGTAGCAACACCGTCAACTTCAGACGACCATTATGGGCAGTATGAATGAACAGTGGAAGCTGCCCATTACTGCCTCACACAGGCTTGAGGATACAGAGCAGGTCCATCTCTCATAGGCATGAACAAGAAACATGCATGAACTCTCCAGAATTTACACAGTTTAACAACAGAATTAATATATCTAATGTTATTTTTTTCCCCTTTTAGGTAAGCATCAAAGGTTAATCAAAATCCTCCTCACTATATATATATATACACACCTATATACACCTATACAGTATATATAGTATAGAATATATATATATATATACACACACACCTATAAATGTATACCTTTGACATTGGGTCGAAGTCCTACCCTTTCTATAGGTAATACCTTGGTTCTACTGAACGCAGTAGGAATGAGATTTTAGTTATGACACATTTACTGATCTTTTGAAAAGGAGTGTCAATAGATTTTATTCTTTATTTTTTTAAAGGTGGGAGTACACTAAATCAACCTTCACATTTAAAAGAAACATCTTCCATAATCTAAACTAATGAGATGATTACCATCTCTACTTCCCCTGTGGCTACATGCAAAATGTGCTATGCAGAGCCTAATTTCAGAATGCAGTATCACCAAAGACAAAGTAGAATATGGAAACATATTTTCTGAATTATTACACTACTCATAGGACATGTAAGGCAACTAGTCTAAATTTTCAAATAATCATCTTGGTCATTATTTCACTGCATAGGGATCTCAATAAACTTGTATATTTTTGCCAAAATACCAAAAAAGCCAACACATGAAAACTAGGTAAGGTATCAATGTTTCAAAATGCAGTATCTTTCATCTTAATTTATAATAACTGATTAGCATATATTATAAAAATCATTTCGGTTTGGATTTGATCATATTTTACAGGACAGATTTTCTACTGTACAGCTCTATTAAGGTGGAAACATTTTTTTTTTATGTAAGTTTGCTTTTACTGGCAAATAAATTTATAAATTTAGTTAGAATCACTTCAAATTATATTTAAAATAGTAGAATTATAGATATGGTTTTGAAATTGGAATGTGCCATAAAGCATTCCCTATAGTCACTTTATATAGCCACTCAATTTTTCAAGGTAAGTGAATTTAATCATATAGATTGGCTTTAAAATGCATTTGCCCTTGTTCTGTTTAGTTTAGATATAGCCTAAATATCTTATGATGGAAGAATAATTCATTCTATCTGTAGCTTCAAAACAAATAGAACCAGGTGAAAGTTCAGTATTTTTCATAGCTGGTAATCTTTTCAAAATCTTGAAGTTTCTCTGTTACTAAGAAACCAAGTTCTCTGCTATATATAACCTTCTTTTTTATTGCTTGGAAAGGAAATTACTTTTTTTTATATCTTTCTCCAATATCTATCTTTACATGCTATGGCACAAGTAGATAATCCTTTTCTAGTCTCAAATTAGAGACTAGAAAAGCATTTTGGAGGTGCTTTAAAAATAAAAAGTACATTATATTTGAGGAAAAATACTCCACATCAATATAAATATATGGTTACTGATAACTTCAAGAACAGTAGAATAAAGCAGTTATGTTTTCTTTGTGTTTTGTTTCTTTTTTTTTCATCTTACCTTTGTTTTACTGTCAAAACAGGTAAATCCCAGAGCAAAGTCGACAGTGAAACATAGGGTATCGCCTTGCCAACTGCACATATATGTTTTAGACTGGGAAAAAACAAAACAAAACAAAACAAAAACAAAAACAACCACACATGAATTTTAGGAGAGCAACCATCATCTCAATTTATCACATAAAAATAATACTTCATATGATTTTGTGTGTGTGAGAAGACACTCATCTAGTAGCACTGGTACTTGCCTTATCGTATCTTAAAATTGTCAAAAATTTCTGACTAAGTTTGTATGAGATCTGTAAGCTAGAGATGAACTGGAGATCTTCTTTATATCAAATCACTCTTCTGCAAAATAAAGACAATGTTCTTGAAAGCCATTCCTTACCAAATGCAACAGAAAACAAAGTACAATCTGACTATTTTAAAGCTATTGGAGAACTGCATGGACCGCACCTATTAATGACTTCTCACGTCTTCTCCAGTAAATACGGGGGTAACACTGCCTAAATGTTTAATGATTGCAGTCTAATTATAAAAGAACTGTCTGTCTACTTGATCTCTCTGCTTGATGTAAAGTTTGAAGACAGTCTTTTACTTTGCAACGTCTTCGGTTGTAAACTTGGCTCACATGTCAGTGACACACCATGATGGTTCATATTGTTTAAAACAATTTAGCAATTACAATAAATAACTAGTACTCATTATTTAGCACTGCTACTTGTTAGATACATAGCCAGTGCTATATATATGCCAATTCTTCAATCTCCTTTCAATCTTCAATCTCCCTTAAGAGGGAGTACAAAAATTCTGTTTTATTAAAAAAACAACCAGCCAAAGAACCAACACACCAAGAAGTTTTTGTTTTAACTTCTGAAAAAAATTTACATCAAAAAATCAATTAATGCTCTTTGCGTGCATTTTTAAAGGCTTTGGTCTCTCCTAGATTCTGAACGTATGACAAAGTATGCTGCTGATGTAATATGACAGAACTTAATGATATTCACATTAAAGTAAATGGCAAAAAGCCCACTGCCTTCATCATGAATAGAGGTCAGAATGTGCCTTGAGCCTTTCCTCACCTCACCTTACCAGCCATTTCATGATATATAAATACCCTCAGTCTTTATGATTTTTTTTTTCCCCCAAGGGAGCATTATTTTGCTCTCATTGATATTTCATAAATCACATTGTTGCCTTACCCTTAGACATTTGTTTGCTGGAATTTATTTATTTTTTTAACTGGATAGTTTCTTTAAATGCAGAAACATGGTATTAACACAAGAATTGCCTAAAGGAGATTGCAGGAAGTAATGAAATTGCTTAAGTTGAAAATTGTCCCATGAAGTTGTTCTTCAATTTTTTTTTTTTTTGCATAATCTAAAACTTCTGTTTTTAGTAACTGTGAAGTTTTCCTTATTCCACTACTTAAAGAAATATTTAGAGTTACACTGCAGTAAGAATTTCTGAGTTACAGACATGACATTTTGTAAAGGATTTTGAAAGGGCTGGGAATGAATTTCATTTATTAGTACAGACTAGTATTATAATCAACTGAACAATGACAGATGTAAATTATTTCTGAATAAACTATTCTGCTCATTAGTGTTCAAAGATCATATTATTTGGTATTAAAAAGATTTCAGTGATTGATAATCAATCAGAACACTTTTTAATTTAAATATTTATGTATATGCATTTAATATATTTAACTTAAATATTCCCACATTTTATTCAGTAATTGTAAAGTGGTATTAAGCATCAGTCTTAACTTATTCTCTTTTATTATCCAATTTAAATAGTTAAAAAGCTGGGCTCTGACTCACTAATGCAGTTTTGAAAATGTATTAAATTAGATTCCCCCCATGAGTAAACATCTAATTGCTCTGTCACACATGGTGATTATTAAAATGAACTATTTACAAATAATTAGCCCAAACTATTTTACAAATATTAAATATTTGCAAATAATGGAACTGGTTTAGAAATGATTTGCAGGCAAATACTAAAGGCAAACAGATTATGCTGCATTTTCAGTGTGATAACCATTACAAATAAGGTTTGTACTTAACCAAAAAATAATAATAATAAAAAAATAAAATAACGTTTTCTTTATAACAGAAGTAGTTTGAGTTTTGCCATATAAGAGAGATAACGGCAGGTATTAAATTTAAAAACCTGCCTCTGGCATTTGCTCATTGACTCTGAACAGGTTCTCAGATAGCTCTAATAAGGACCCCTATCCCCACTTATTCACACTAGTACAAAGCACTATCCTTTCTAATTCTTGTCTTTGGAATAAGCTTCCCATATACTTGCAATTATGTGATCACCCTTGTTTTTCTACAGAAGTTGTTTACATAGAGGTTTAACAATAGAAATCTGATCTTAGCTGTCTTCAATGTAATTTTCCAAAAAAACATCTTAGTACATATCAGCCAGCTCTCTGCAGGTGTTCAACTTGAGAATTCACAGTTTAAGCACCAGTGAGGAAAAATATAGGTTATTTTAAGCAGTCTTCCTTACCAATTGGAAATGAGATTTTTCTTAGCTTAGGTCTAATACTGGTTTATCACAGAGCACTTAGGAATTGTAAATAGCTGAGAACTTACAAGGTATCAATTTAAATTTTGCATTACAATATTTTCCTATCATTAAGCTATACTCAAATAGTCACATTAATTTTCATTAATTTACACAGTTCATGTATATATGAAAGTTCAAAACTGTAGCAAATGTGGCATAGTGACAACATTTGGCTTACACTGCTCCAGAGTAGGTGTAAAGTTTTCCAGCTGTAATCTTGGTGTCTCTGATGGTAACTGATTATCATAAAAGCCAATGGTTACAGAGACTGGGAGTTTAAGCCTGATGAACTTTCTTTAGTAAAAAGAATTAAGCTATTAAAAACAAGGCATCACATCTGAACTGCACTGGGTCAGAAAACTGTAGTATATATCCCAGATCAATTACTTAATCTCTTCCAAGCACAGGTGAAGTGATCTGTAGAATAATCATTTGTAATGGAAGACAATTACAAAACTCTGTATCTTTTTTTTTTTCCTTTTTTTTTTTTTTTCTTTTTCCCCCAGGTATCAATATCATAATGCATATACGTGTAACTCATGAAAAGATCATTAAGTTGACAATACGACTGTCCAAATAAGGGAAGAATAGTGTTTATAACCCATTTGCCAAAGGAATTTGTTAGACTTCCTGTGCCTACTCAGAAACTGGGTGAAAGTGTGACAGCATCATGGTAACAACACACTGTAAATGTAGGCAACATCAAGCAATACTAACATTATTATGCACTAATTAGCATTATCTCACATGCTGGTATTACCAGGTTTGAGCAGTCCTGAACACACATGCTCTCTGCCTACATCTTGTCCATGCCTTCAGACTGGGTCCTCTTCACCAGCAGCTCATGTGGAAATGAGCAAGCCTCTCTGTTCCAGCAGCAGTAGGGGAAGGCTAAAAGCTTTTCCTTCTAGATGATGAAATTCCCACTTGTCCTCAGCAAATCACTAATATAAAGCCAAGCCCTTGCCTTTACATAAACTGCAACTGAGATTCTTAGAGGGGAGTAAGAAGAGTGGGTAGTGTTTCTGTGGGAGGTAGTCCTGATCAGACAGTCCTGGAAGCTAAATGATGGGAAAAGAGATCCTGTGCTTAGGGGCAGGAGGTGTCAGAGAGAGTAAGTACCCTTTTAATGCAGCCGTCAGAACAAAATGAAGTCCCTATGTTTATCCCAGGGCAAGACTCCAGCCCTGTAAGGAGGTCGCATCTGGACAGCTGTTCATCTTTCATCTCCCAGCTACAAAACTTTTCACACATACACCCCACTGCATGACAATACAGTTAACTAATTTTCTGATGCTTGGGAAGCTTAGCACTTTTTTTTCCTTTTTTTTTTTTTTAATTTTTTTTTCTGTCCACATCACCAGAGAGTCAATTAGTATCTTCCACGACTACACACACATCCTGGAATCTGCAGGAGGTAATTAGCACTGAAGGCTTGGGTCAATTATCTCTTAATAGGAAAAACAGAAAAACTTCTCTAATGCTTATCTTCCATCAGTTTTTAAAGCACGGAGGGAACAGAGGACAAGTTGCTCCAGTACTCCAAAACAAAGACTGGTGTAGCATTCTGTGTAACAATGAGCAGAGACTTTTAAAATACATTCAAGGACGGGCCAATTCATTTCAAAGCTGGCTATTATGATAAACAGTCACAATGACTGTTTCCCTTGGAAAGAGGGAATGTGTTTGTGAACAGATCTGGTAACTCAACACGACGGGCTTTAAATTCCATTCGTATGTGTCAGGTTCCTAAGTAAAAAGGTAAGGAAGTGCTAAAAACAGAGAACAAATTCAGAGGAAAAGACAAGACGGTCTTTCTTATTTCCACTCAGACAAGGGTGCAGAGGAATATGCCTCAAATTTCTGTACAGTGAGACACAGAGATGGGGACACAAACAGAATGAGGGATCAGTTCGTGTGTAGGCACTGGCCTATGACATGGTTGGAATGAGGCCACATTGGAGTACTGCATCCAGTTCTGTGCTCCCCAGTACAAGAAGGATAGAAGTATTGGAGCAAATCCAAAGGAGGGTTATGAAGATGATGAGAGGACTGGAGCACCTGTTGTACGGTGACAGGCTGAGAGCACTGGACCTGTTTAGCCTGGAAAACAGAAGACTGAAGGGAGATCTCATCCATGTGTATAAATATCTGAGGGGAGGGTGTCGAGAGGATGGAGCCAGTCTCTTTTCAGTTGTGCTCAGTGACAGAACAAGAGGCAACAGGCACAAACTGAAGCACAGGAGTTCCTGGCTGAATATGAGAGGGCACTTCTTTACTGTGAGAGTGACAGAGCACTGGGACAGGTTGCCCAGAGAGGTTGTGGAGTCTTCTTCTCTGGAGATATTCAAAACCCGCCTGGACGCCATCCCGTGCAATGTGCTCTAGGTGATTCTGCTTGGCAGGGGGGTTGAACTAGATGGTCTCCAGAGGTCCTTTCCAACCTCATCCATTCTGTGATTCTGTGAATTAGAGACTTGGCAGGTAATAGGTACCATTGCAGCTGAGCCATAGCTGTTTGTGAAGGAGAAGCAAGGAAGAAGCAAGGAAGAAGCAAGGAAGAAGCAAGGAACTCTCCTCTTCTTGAGTTGTCTTCTGTGTAAAGGGGTCCTTGACCACACAGAGCCATAGTATAAAGCAAGAAGGAAGTAAGTATACCTGCCAGATCTGAGGCCATCTAATTTCAGCACAAGCATTTGGCTCTCCTGCCTAACCTGAAGCCATAGGTCATTTGGGTTGCTTCGGGGACTACAGTCCAAATGCTTGTAAATAAATCTGTACATGCAAAATATTTTTGTGGTTGCTGGAATATGAGCTTATTAAAATGCCTTTGCTGAATGCCCTAATGCCTTTGAAATGCCCTAATCTGTCTACATTCTGTCATAGGTGTCCAGTGTAGCACCTCTGGACATTTCCATAACATTCAACCTTTTAATATTTCTCTGACTTGGGACTGGATTCTGTTCCCAGATTGCCCAAGTGACATAGGGGTTCCATTTTTTTGTGTCTTTAAAATAGCAACTACTAATAACGACTGCTGGTTGGGATGCTGTGTTCGTAGATCATCAAAAATGTTTCATAGTAAAAAAAAAATAAATTCATATAATTTTCTAAAGAATCAGGGTGATCAGTTCAGACAGCATTCCTTTTCCTAAGATTTCACTTATTTCCTTGGCAAATAAAATTTCCTACGAACAACTGAGATTCAGTGACAATGCTCATGTAAGGACAAGGGTAAGAAAAATTATATATCATATATTCCTTTCAATGGAGTTTATTTTTATGACTTTAGTGTTGTTGTTTCTAACGCCCAATCAAGTTTACAATTTCAAAATTTCAGCTGAAACCTGGCTATATTTTGGTTATTTTTTGTCTTGAATGAAGAGAAGCTCAGTTCTGCATTAACTACTGTTGTTTGCTATACCATTCATTCATACTCAATATATTCACTCATTCTGGACTAAGTTATGTTCAATTAAGCAGGAATTCTGGTGTTCTTTATCAGCCAAAATACATGAAAAAACTACACAGTCTTCTATTATAATTGCATACAAATTTGGCATGTATGTTATTTTGCTTATTTATTTTCCAAAAAAAACCCAAAACAATTGGAAAGTAGACAATATCATTACACTTTATTGCTTAAATTTTGTATTTCCCCTACTGTTCTGTCAACTACTTTATAGATGTATATAAGAATTTGCACTAAGATGGTCTGTAAATGTTCATTACATGTGAGTGGGAACACAGACACCGTTTCTCAGTATAGTCATGTTGTACAGTTCAAAACATACTTATTTTATAAAAATAAATAACAAAAATAACCAGACAGCAAAGATCTGGGCAAGAACCATATCCATATGCATAGAGTATACATATTGCATACATTTCTTATTATTCATTTAAAGTTTAAAATGTGCTATGCTTCTGTGTAGAAATAAAACATTATCAGTAACTGTGAAAATATTAATAAAATTTTTACTTTGCTTAGAGCTAGGTAGTATTTGCATTCAAATTAAATTAGCATTATTTTATTAATCTAATTATTTTTTATATTATCAACATCTATTGTTTTCCAGAGACAAGCCATCCCAATTACAATATAGAATAGAATGTAGAATAAACAATACAATTGATGAGAACAGTTCTATCACATTCAGTTAAAACTCCAGATACTATAAAACAACTATCATCACCTGGTTCTGATCTTTTTCATTTTTTATAATTAAATGCCAGCTGATATATATAGAAAACAATAACAAGAATTTATGCATTTAGCTTGGTTTATTTAGTGATGATCCAAAATCTGACAGATTTAATGGAAAAATTCTTTTTAGCTCCTCAGTACTTGTCTGTTATTAAATGTCCAAAAAACCCACAGAGTATTAATGATCAGCCATAATCAAACTAAGAAGTTTTCCATACTAAAGGTGTTGACTTTTCAGCAAAGCCCATCATCTCATACAGACTAGGAAGTGAGCTGTGTACAGATGTTGAGGAGGGCCAAATTCTAACAGCCTGAAGTGATTTCTTTGTCATACTGTATTAAATTGGAGAGTAAGGTAGTAATTGAATTTAATTGTAAAGAGATTTCCCTAGAAATCAATTACTGGCCAACATATCAATCTTATTAACAGAAGACTCCTGTGTTACCAATTTGAACTGATAACATTTTAATATCTTCCAAATATCACTGGTATTTGTTTTTCCCTGTATATGAGAGCAAATACCAATTTATATTACATTTAACATTTTCTTTAGTCTTTCTGTCAGTATGGATATCTGGAGAGAGCATAAAAGCAAACAGTTATTATCGTTGTACTGAGAAATAAATCACAGGCCACATACAGAAAGTGTATTAGGAGACAGAGAATTAAAACCCTTAATTCTGAAGACAGAGTGAAAAATCATCAACAGCATTTTTGTACAGCAGTACCTGTGATGAACAGAAATGCTATTTAAACTCTGAAATTCCCAAAGTAGTTTAATTTAAAATATATGTAATTTGGCTTTCTAGAAAACCTCTGATACTCCATTTGGAAAGATAAAAAAAAAATAATAATTAAAGGAAAAAAAGCCAAAAATTTAAAAGATAAAATATACAGTACATTTAAAATATGAAATACATTGAAAATATTCTCACTCTGAATCCACAAGACATGAGAAAATAAAATGACAATGAAATCTGAAATTCATCAAAAGCACAAAAGTTTTCAGAAATTTCATGTATAACAGACCTTTGAAGCTTGGGTGTATTCTTGCCCTACATAACTTCGCAAAAGGATCAATGCAATAATTTATTTGTGTGCATGAATGAGCACTATCCTGATTTAAAAATGTGTCAGATCCACTCATTTGGCCATGCCTTTAAGGAATTTATCATGTCACAATTAAAATTTACAGAAATGTGATAATTATTGATAGATAAATTTAAAACCTCTTTATTAAAATATAAACCTGGTTAAAAGCATTCTTGTAAAACAAAAACATTCCTACAATTTCTGGAATTAATGCTATGGGAGTAACTGCATCAAATGCCTTAGCATGATTTTAAACTTTTTTTCTTGGTTTGCTGAGTATTAGTAGAAATGAGTACAGTGTCTTGTAAAAGACAGCGTTCTGATCTGATGATTTCAAGAAGACATTATACCTTTTTTGGTTGTTGTTTTAAACACAGATGCATACATGTGGTTTAGCATATATGTATGCAAGACACACTAGCACTAATTGCAAGATTTTTCTAAGGACTCAGATAATGGCTTATTATACTTTCAACAAACTTCAAATAAAGCTTCTGTTGATTTTAGTAGAAGCAGTGCTTTAGAAACAAACAAACAACAACAACAAAAAGAAAACACCTATGTTTAATACATTCACATTTTTTACTGGAACTCTCATTGGACAGGAGAAAGAAGCAAAAGACAAAAGAAGACTTGCTACATCCTCTGCTGAGCAGGCAGGTTGTGGCTTATATTGGTTGTAGGGAGAGGCAGTGTGAGAAATGTGGGTAGGAGGACAAAATCAGAGCCCAGTGGCTTATTGGTTGTCCTCTTCTAGCAGTGAGATTTCAAAATATGTTCTTAAACCTTGGCTTATGTCAGAACAGATTGTGCTTCCTCATCTGAGGAAGAACCATTTTCTGGTTTTGTAGTAACTGATTTTTCCACAAGAAAAAAAAAATACAACTATGAATTAAATACCCATAAATTGTCCCACATATATTTTTACATACCTGAAGCACATTCACAGTCATAGTAATCAGGCTGGCACCATTCATTTCAGTGGAAATCTACTTCAGCAAAGGCACTGACTTGTTTTTGAGACAGTTCTTTATTACATAATAAAGTATTTTTCTGGTGATTTATAAACACCTGAATTTATAAAATGCTACTGATTTTGCTGTTCAGAAAAGATTTTAATTAGAAGTATCAACACGAGACATTACCAATTCAATTCCAGAACAACTAAGCAGTTCAAGTGTTCATTACCAGAACAATATTCAGATCAATGATGCTTAGATAGGGATTTTTTTTTTCACCTGATTCTAACAAAGAAATCATAGGTAGAGAACAATAGAGAACACCAACTTTTGAAAACAGAAAGTAAGATATCAAAATGCTAAGGTTACATTTCTCTATAAATTTGAAATTCCATTAGAGTAACTTTACACTTTGAATTCTTTCATCCTTATTCAAGTCTATAACAGTCTAATCTGGAAAACAGTAACAAAATTAGACTCAAAACACATCATTGTTATCTAAATCTTTGCATTTATAAATAAATATAAATATGTTAAAATACAAGCAAGACTTTGGATTTAGTCTTTCCATATCTGTAATTTTAAGAACATATTATTTTCAGAAATGTTGGTGTATCTTCATGAAAATCAACATTTCATATTAATCATGTTTAAAATACAGAATATGTTAACAAGATTTTTTTCACTATCATTGTAAATTACTAAATTCTTATTGGAAAAAATGCAAGAGAATTTATCCGCTGTCTGAATTGCTCAATTATTAATCATTTTTACAAATATATTTACAATTAATCCGTATAGTTCTCAGCATATTTCTTTGGGGGTTGGAGAATTGTTTGTGTGTTTCATTAGTGTGAAAATGAATTTGAAACTAATAGCATTTCTAAAGATGACCAATTAAAAGCTTTCTGTACATAATGAAAACAATCTAAAACTTAATTGTATAATTAAAGCACTCAGTTTACTGAGTGCTTCTTGTAACAAACTCATAAGTATCTTTTAATGATCCTATAAATCTAACCTAATCTAACTGCTTTTTATTATCTTACCTAAATTTAAGAAGGATATTCAGTTTATTTTTTAGTTTGTTTCAAAAATAAGAATGAGGTATCTTCTGAAATTATTAATATGGTGGCATTTCCAGTATTTAAGGTATTCCTATATATGTCTGATGCTTTGTCATCAGAATATAAAATTGAGATAGCATTGCCAGCTGTATTTAACATTTTTGTATTTAAAATAAGTTATTTGGAGCTTAGAAGTATTACATTCTAAACAATCTTGTTTTACTCATCCTCTCAGTTGACCATAAATAATTAATACATTCACAAGCTGGAAATGACAATTATTTATTTTCAGGCTGCCTAATTTCTGCCTTTTTTTTTTTTTTTCCCCCATTGAAGTGGACTTCTCTTGCACAGTCTCAGAAGATGATCTAGACTATCCTAATTCCCAAATTTTCCTAGATACAATCAGTGTGTGTTTTGACCACAAAGTTTCTGAGACATCCGGTTTTCTAAGCATCTCAGAAATTAGGTAGTCAGAAGAGCCAGATTAGTTGTGATACCAGGATGAGTAGAAAGATACTTCACCTGTGCCCAAGTCCCAGTGGGAACACAGTCTCTGAGATCTATTCTGATTACATCTAACTTGTGTTGTAATAAGATCAAATTAAAACACCATTTAAGAATGACAAAGAAAGACCCAGGAACTAAACTTCTTTTAGGATGCTTGGATCCAAACACCACAAACTTCCTTTTCTTCATTTTTCTCTAAATCCAAAATTGTCAATCATCAGACTTGTACATTTTACTCTACTAAATACCTTCAGATGGGGCTGTTTTCACACTTCTGTGCAGCTTGGTCACTATACAGCAGAAATGAGAGGACTCCAAATCACTGACCAGTGCACTCCACTGTTCACACTTGTAGTTGCTTCCTTAATGTTCACCTCTATGTATAAACTGCTTTATAATGCTAGGTTGCTAAAATATTATTTGCCTTAGAAGCAATAAAAGATTATTGCAGAACCCAACTTGAAGCACGTGTACTAAATGTGGTGCTGACCACATTTTAAGGGTCCACATTTTAGGTATTTTTTAAAAACACTTGGCATGCATAGTGAATTTCAGTTGTTTTCTTTTCTTATGAAACTATCAGTCTACTTGGTAAAATGTATATACTATGTGTATACTATGTGTATACTTTTCTACTATTCTTGTTGTGCAACATATAATCTCATCTGGATCTTGGGCCATTTGGAATAAAATCTTTTGTCCATAAAATAATGTCAACTGGCATTCCAATACATCTTCAGTTATATTACTTCAGACTAAAAATATTGTCCTGGTTTAATAACAGAGTAGTTATTATATAATATACTAATAATATACTTATTACATTCTGACCCAGGTGTTGGTCCTGTGAGATTTTTATTTTGAATAGAAATAATAAGACCTAAACAACAACAACAACAAAATTGAAAATATATGTATAGGCTAAGATATATATATCATAATAAAACAAAACTAGGTGCAAGACTGTATTGCTGTTCAGTAGAAAAAAAAATGTTTAGAAGTTGTTTAGAAGCCTTTGACTTAAAGGAATTTCAATGGGAGTTTACTGTTATCTCCAGTAGGCTGAGAATAACCCCCCAAATATATAAATCAATTTTGTGTCTTTCTGGAGCTGCTCCAAATATGGAATATACTTTATTCCTTTACTTCATTATTAATTCATTTAATTTGATGAAAATGTAGTTTTTTAAAATGTCAGTGTAGTTATTTATTTATTAACTTTTCAAAAAATTAGCACATCCAGAAGGTTAGGTAGTAGTGTCTTCCTACAGTGAATTCATATAGTCACTATTATATTGATTTCATATAGTCACTATTATATTGATATTAAATACAATATAGTCAGTTGACTATATATGCACCTGAAGGTAAATTCTGAGAGATACTGCTCTCCTGAAAAGATTACTGAAATCAGTTCTGTATATTTTCAATTAGTTCTAGTGAAATGCCCTTTCAGAGCATTTTTAACACAAATACGCATGAAAAATTAAGTAATAGTCCAGAACAAACAGCATGTAGTTTGCAGGAATGATGAGACTGCACAGACTAATTTCTTTACTTTTATGCAATAAACAATATTACTTTTATACAATAAACAGTATCTGTTTCATGGAAGACAACTTGGATTAGAAATGAATTAAAACTGCAGAACGGATGAAATTTAAGAAAAGTTAATACAAGGAAATTTGAAAAGATGAATAGAAGAGAGGATAAAAAAAAGTACCCACAACCAGCAACAAAATCAGAGGTAGGCCATCAAGCAAAAAAGCGAAGATAAACAAAGCTGAAGAAAATAATTGTGTAAACAATTTCTTTAAAATAATTACAGGATTTTGTCGTTTGGTTGGTTTCCTCTTGCTTTAATCATCAATAAAGTGGTTTTAGACTTGTCAGGCATTTCATGTAGATCGTCTTGAATAACATACATGTACAGTGTATAGAGGAAAATTTTAAAATCTGACGTAGGAAGCTCACAAACTAAGGATGCTGTGATATATGTTACTTTCATGCCTGTCATCTTTCATAACTGTGCAACACTGCTCATGTTCACAGATTGGCAGGACAGAGTAATATTGAAAAGAAATTTATTGTTGCTTACAAAACAGAAAAGGAATTAACTAACCGCATTTGTTTTAAATATTGCTTTATTTTTTTTAGGAATATTAATCATGGTGTATTAACAGAAAACCAGTTTTGAAAATAAAATGAAAGCTTCATATGGGAATCCTATAGAAATAATGCCCTGGGCTTGAATGCACAATTATTCCTAATAATCATTGTTGCAGTTAGTCAGGAACAGACATAATCAGCAACCAATTCTGCATCGCAATGAGCCAGTCTGGCTTACATGTTCAGCATCAAGAATCTCATTATGAAGAATTGTTTGTTGCTAACTCTTAGGAAAATAAATAAATGTTAAAAATGCATATAAAAAAGATAAAACAGCCAGGGAAGTTGTTAATAATTAAATGTTAATGAGAATACAAAGGGTGAAAAAAAAAGGATACTTGTTTTGTACATTCATGCTCACACAGTTTTTGGATTTCCAATCATGATTCACATGACATGAATTTAAGTGAAATATGATTACATTGTTCATGAAAAATGATTGGTGTCTTGTTATTTTTAAAGTATTTTCCTGACAGGAAGAATTTATTTCATTCCAGAAACTGAATTTCACTCCTCGTGTGTCTCTTATCTCATTCATATCCCTGTCCTCAACAAATACCTATTTTATTTTGACTTCCAGAATTTGTCTGTCAATGGAAAGAAATTGTCTAGAAGTAATTACCTTTTTGCACAGAAAGTATGCATTCAGCAAAACCTCTCAACTATTCTATTATGAATGGTTAGAGATCAACATCTGACCGATTTTAATTTTTTTTTTTGTCCAAGAAAAGTAAATGCTTTCACGAAACTAGGTTAGCCAGCACTATGGGACAGCACTTGCAGCATCTGCAACACAGCTGGAAGGGAAAATTTACTTTCATGTTTAAAGTTTCTAGATGAATGATGAGAGTATGTAACTGTGCCTCCTCACTATAAATCAACTGCAGGTTTTTCAGAGATGCTGCAGTGGATAATTTTACCTTTAGCAAGCCAGTACTAAGGGTCAAAGAATTAGTAAGAATAAAAGTAAGAGTAATTTAGAGTTTTGTGGTAGGATCATGTCTGTAAACATTTGCAGCTTGAAATAGGGTTTTAGGATACCTGAAATGTAAATGATGTTGTGAGGGGAATTTCTTCCTTCCCTACCACATTCTTCCCATCATTTAAAACTGGTAACATTTTCAGAAGAAATGTATAACAAATCACAGTTTTGAACATACCATTGCACCTTAACATTGTTTCTCTTAGACTGTGTAAGGACAGAATTTTCTCAGAACTACTATTCTTATAAAAATACCATAGCCAAAGAACAGGTACAGGATATGGTTAACAACAGCTCTGACAAAGACAAGACTCTAATGGCCATTGAAAGAAAATAGAAGGAAGCCAAGTTTAAATACGAATGGCTGAAATGACACAATCCCGTAGCTGAAATGGCTGAAATGATATCCAACCACACCCCAAACACTTATGAATAAAAATGAATTTCCTGCTGCAATTATGTTTTTTATTCTTTTTTTTTTTTTTTTTTTTTTTATGGACAATCTAACCTATAGGTTACAGCTTTTAATCTTCTGAGTACTGAAAAGTTAATTCTTTTTCTATGGCTTGGAATAATCTATGCAACATTAAATTGCATAAATATATATGCAATTTAAGAATGCATATCATTCATGCTGCCGTTGATATCTATCTGAAAACCAGGGCATGCAAGCAGTATTCATGTTTTGAAGGAAGACTTTGCACTGCTTAAGAATGACCACACCACTTTTCAGCCTAGTGACACAGCAGTTTTCAGCAAACTTTTATGCATACAACTGAAAATTAAAACGATAATAGACATGGAGACTTAAGCATTGAAATCAGGATTTTAATAGAATGCCTCTCCTGGAGGTTTCAGATAGGTTAAACCAATGATGGAAGAAATATTAATGGTGTTTATGGATATTGGTCTAGCAGTTTGTTGGATTGAAAAGACAAAAGGTCATTGCATAAGCAAAAGAACATCTCTTAATTTAAAGTTTGTTAGCGTGCAACATAACAAGAAGTTTTGAGTTTCAGCAATAAACTCTTCAGAAAAAATCGGTTACAGAACAAGTTGATATCCACCCTTATTGCACTTAATTCTAAAGAAATATTATCTGCTTTTTATATGATAAATAGGATAATTGAATGGTTGGTCAAACAGATGCACCATAATTTCTTGAAGAATTTATGTGAGAAAATATTTTATGTATACTCAGTTAGCATTATGATTCCCTCCCTGACATGCACGATTTTTCAGGAAGAATCCTTTTATTTATTTTTTTATTTTTATTTTTTCTGAAGAACTGCATTCCTTCTCAGAGGTGCAGGAGCAACAGCATCACCATTACAAAATCATTTTTGTCACCCCGTCAGTTCAAAGAGACAACTAGAATTGTTCTATGCGAGCGCCTGCAAACCTCCTTAGTATCCCAGAGACCTGGAAATTTAGAAGAGCTGATTCAACAGCTACTCTAAGACTCCTGTTCCTCGCATGTTGTGTTAATGCAGTGCTGTGATCCATTGTTCCTGCTAGTGCAAACATCTTTAGGAGGTCCTTGTCAATCAGCACATGCCAGATCAAGCTTGCATTTGCACTATGTAAATATGTTTATCATTAGAGAAGGCCTATACTTTTAATCCATATATTCCCATACCACTGAACCAGTTCACTTGGATCCACATGTACAGCAAACAACTTTTTTATGTAACAATACAGAGTTGCTTTAGTCTACAACTTAACTAAAAATCCATAGATGTTCTCTGTCCTCATGTCACAAAATATCTTCTTTAGAACAACATATTTACTTTAGGATGATTACATTCATTCTCTGATCTCACTGATCTAATCACGCTGATTCTAATGGGAACTTAGACACCACAATGTTAACAGACACATATTTAGACATCTATACTAGAGACCCTAACCTTAAACACCAAACCATTTAATGGGAAGTGCATCCTCAGGTCTAATGAAATAATTGGCTTGAGAGAATTTTACTAACCAGGAGAAACTGGTAATCTGTTGTTTAATATACAGAATTTAAGATTTAATACAACAAACTTTCCTCTTTTACTCTGATTCTTCCAATTCTTCCAGTGTTAACATAGTCAGCCCCAGTTTTCAATTAACAATGTAAAAGCAAAATATTTCTGTTTTTGAAAATAGAACCATCATGTAAAACAAATGTACCTTATGTGAGGTTTATGAAAATGTTCAATGTAGTCTACAAAATCTCCACGAAAATGTTTTTCAGTGACAAAATGTATCAATTTCCAGTTTTATGTAATCACGGTCAACTATACTCACAGATTGTTATTACATAGGCATACTAGGCATACTATCTAAAGATTTGTTATACTTCTTTTACTGATGAAATGGCTCCAGGATTTAAATTATTCATTACTTACCCCAGTTCTTTGAACTTCCAAGAAAATTGCTCTTTGAAATGATTTCTCCCACACTGCCAACTCGCTGCATAGCTCTACATTGAAATAATGACTCTTGCCATGTCCAACCATAACACTGAAACAATATGGCCTGTGGTCTTCAAGATCAAAGTCCTGATGAATACCTAAATACAAGTTTGCTTGTAGCCAGCAATCATCAGCAAGCCAGAGCTGAAAGACATGTTTCAGTATGTGATTCTTCATCTAGCAAAAACAAACAGTTAAAGCAACATTGTCTTCTGTAAGTGATGGGTACTTGGATATGTTACATCATTACGTTAATAATTATCTTGAAGAAATATTCTGAGAATTAAGCAACACTGGCAAAGTCAATTTCTCTCACTGCTTCTTATTCACCTTACCTTGTATCATGTAATCTAAGCTACTTCTGTAGTTCAGAATTACTGTCAAAGTTGTACAAGCAATGCATACATAATTTAAAAGGAATTTGTAGCAATATGTTCTTTACACTGAAGAGGAAGGGAATTCCTAAATTGTTTGAATACAGTTCAAGAGCTGTTTATCAGCCTTCTAGCAGAATATAACTACGCCATTTTAATTGGGTTCCAAACTGAACACCCAGAGATGCAGTAATTTATCAAGCATATGGGCTAATTCTGGAAATAATGATGCCAGCTTTCAAATATTCCCTAATAGCTGCCAGTGCTGCTTTGCAACTACAAGTGGAATGAAGTGAGATCCTGTCATCACCTTCAGGATGAAAAGGATGAGAAATTTCACGTTAGTCTTTCATAATATAAAGTATCCCCCCTAACAGAAGGTTTCGTAAATGAAAATAAATTTTTAAAAGAAGTTTCCCTAATCTTTCAAGTGTTCACTGACTAACATAAACATAGAGAAAAACAAAACTAAATTAAAAGCTTATACATCTGAGTATTTTTATTGACTACTGATTGATTTTCCAAGTTATGTATTTTTAAAATTTCTATTTATCAGAGCCCTTTCCTATCTCTATTTCCCTATGATGACATGGGGCAGAGAATATCGAAAATAATGAAGGAATTTACAAATAGAATCTTATTTCTTATTTTCAAGATTTAGCTGCAAACAATTTTATTTCTCCAGTACTTCACGTTAAGTTTAGGAACTTGAGTCAAACAGATCTGAGATAAAAGCAATAGTACTGGACTGGACTTAGGTGGCTTTGAAAAGACCAGAACACAGCTCTCTACTGGTACACAAGTACTAGAATCTTGTAGTAAGGATAAACCTTTTGAAGAATCTTATTTTCCTAGGGCCCCTAACAGTCTATTATAGGTTACCAAAGCCTGAAGCTGAAACTCTATGCACATAAAAAAAAAATCAATTGGGACTTGTACAAGAAAATGTAACCTGAAATATTTTGATTTATGTAAGATAAATATTTAAAAGTTCAGGGTCTTGCAACCCTCCAGCCCTAGATGCACGCACAACCACCCTTACAGGACAGCAGTGAAGATCGACTTTTAAGTAATAAAAAACAGAGGTAACAAATCATCTACCGGTGCATGTGTACTGCTTCTATTAATATGGATTCAGCAAACAGGATATACTCACATGGGAACTGAAAACGTTGATTGTGCTAGTGAATTATTGAATAACATAAAGCTAGCATATGTAACTCTACGCAATTTACTCTGTTAAGTTATGGATGCATTGGGGAATATCTCAGAGGCAGCACATAATGCCACCAGGGCACATGATGCTGTGTTGTCACAAAAGGCCCTACAGCTAGCCTAGCAGAGAGGTCTTGAGGCACTTCAAAGCTATTTTTTGCCACTTCTTTGGACTGGTAAAAAGGAAACTGAACAAAACAAAACTGAACAAAAGGATAACTGCACATTATCTGGAGTAACAGTTATGAAGCCTACGCCTGCTTCAAGACTCAGTACTTCAATTAGACTCCTAGCAATTAGACTAATGCATTTATATTTTATATTTTATATTTAGAAATGTGATGTGTGAAAATACTATGCAATAAATAAGTAAATAAAAAAGATAAAATGTTTTTTAAGACAGGCTGTTTTTAAAAATATATATAATGTTCTTGCCTCTGAAAAATACAGGTTTTCAGTAACAGTTCCAGTAAATATAGAGTGTGAAGCAAGCTTAGGAGGAAACACGTGATAAATGAGAAACATTTAAAACTCCTGGTTGTTACCACTAAATGCCCATGTATGTGCAAGTATGTGATATATAAATTTTAATTCACATATTTGCATACGTATGTGAATACACATACACATATGCATACACACATAACCCTAAAATACAGCAAACGTTGATTTTAAAATGCCATTCCTATATGGCATTTTATATTCTTATTTTCCATTTTCAACTCTTATGGCATAATGAAGATAGGTAAGAAGCTTA
Source organism: Aythya fuligula (assembly GCF_009819795.1). NCBI lineage: Eukaryota > Metazoa > Chordata > Aves > Anseriformes > Anatidae > Aythya > Aythya fuligula. The sequence goes on along the minus strand of NC_045561.1, from coordinate 99,309,889 downwards.
CATTTAAGTGAGTAACAAGGGCATCTTCCTTATAACCAGCTTTCTTAAGAAAATACAAAAACACTCTACATCACAGCTTTGCACTAGATCTTACAAGCTCCCCAAAATCCTTAAAAACACTCTCCCAAACTGCAGTTTTTACAACATAAGCTCCACCTTTCAGTCTGCAATATAGAAACTTTAATTTCTTGAGATTATTTCCATCTTGGATTTGCTCAGTTGGCCTCGCTGTCATTTATATCAAAGAATCTACAGAAAAGAGGTTAAAGTGTTGAATTTGAGCTTTTGCACTTTAGTTAATGTACTCATGAAGACCGGTAATTAAGCATTCATTTATTAAAATGTCAAGAACATTAAAAAGTTTAATCTTTGGTAGTTTATTTCCTACTTCTTTTTCATAATGAAAAAATATCATAGAATTTACTTTAAAGACAATTTTACATTGTCCTTGAAATTACCAGAATATTCAAGGAAGGAGTGAGTTTCAAATCACTAATATTTCAAGGAGAAAAAAAAGAAAAAACAAAACCCATGACAGCATAAAACCTTTTAAAAAAACATAATGAATGTTTGCTTTATTGCTGCCCAACTTATTTATCTGGAAAAATGTGAATTTTAAGAAAAGGAGACAGAATCAATAAGCAGGGTTAAATTCTCTGCTTTTTGCAGCTGTCTCAGTGCTATTCAGAATCTGAAGTTACCCATAGATATCCAGTTGGAGATAAGGTCACATTAAAATAATACTATTCACACAGAAATAGGGTTGAACTCCTGCAGCCTGTGCTCTGGAGCTCAGCTCTAGTCCTGAACTTGAGGATTGCCAGATTCTTGTCATGGCACTGGCCAGGACTCTTCCTTCTCCCACTTCTGCTAAAATCATGACCCCCTGCCCAGTGAAAGCAGGCTTATAACAAAATGAAGACAGACAGTGATGGGCTGGAACTGCTGAACTGTTACAACTGCAAAACTGGCAACTGACATCAGGCTCTGCTGGCAGCCAGTTAATGGCATTGACACCTCTGGAAAATGCAGCTATCAGCTCATACTTGAGAGCAATCTTCCTTTTTATTTTGTTTTGTTGTTTCAGTTCCGTGTGCTTATGGCCCTGTTTTTAACTTCGTCAGGTTTCCAATTTATTTATTTTAAAATCACAATTCACAGAATTTGTGTAGGACATTTGCCCTTGTTGTGGAAAGTCAGATTAGTACAAGTAGTTTGAGCAGTCAGGACATGAAAACTCCCTGTCACCCCAGGGAATTATTTAAACAGACCGCTAAAGGTTTGCCCTAAATCCTTCCTTGGGATAAGCTAAACAGAAAATATGACAACATCTCTAGATGGTAGAAAAAATAATTCTATAGTGCACAAATGGAACATTTTGCCCTTTTTAAGGTAAAACCAACTATAATGTTATCAAATTAGCCATGATCTAAGAATGACAGAATTGTCTACTTCTTATTACTCAGACTCGAATAAAAGCATTTTTATGTACATCAGGAATTACACTGAAAGCATTCTTCATTACATTCACTTAAAAAGCTAAGCTACTAAAAATATACAATATCCACAGTCATTATGATTAACTGTTATTTCATTTGACTGGTTCTCACACAGAAAAAAAAAATAAAAATCTCCAATTTAGAAGAATTTTATGAACTGGCTCACTTGGAGCTTAATCCATTTTCCAGTGTCTTATACAGGTAATGCAATGCCCACTGCAAAAAGGTTTTATAACAACATAGAAGATATTTATATGCTAGCTACTCCTAGATGTGATTGAATTGAGCTCATAATTAACAGGAAGAGGCAAGGTTTTTTTACTATATAATGTAATTGTTAGGAAACCTACCTTGTGAATTTTAAATAGAACCTCACAGAGGTTATAGATTTTTTCAGCTCGTACCCAGTCTAGTGTGCTTACCTATAATATCAAAATACAGTATTAAGAACAAATTCTTCTTTATTCTAAAATCATATAAAGATGAAAATATTATAAAGATTTCACCAATCATTATTCTATCAGATGCTTTAAGTATAAGCAAGCATTAACTACATTTAATATCCAACATCTAGAAAAGTCTGTCAAATAGTATTCAGTTTTTCCAGAAACAGCATCTACATGACTTTTGCTATAATTAAAAGGTATTATATACTTACATTGATTTTTTTTTCCATTATTACTACCGCATGATGGAAACCTCTTTGTAATCTCTGTGGTGAGGTACATAAGCATATTTATTTTAAAATATGCTAACACACAAAACCTTCTTAAACCCAGAGGCATTCAGCAGCACATCTCAATTTAATAAAACTCTTAGAACCAACAGACCCAAGATCTGTTCCTAAATTCAGATTTGAGTTTATATACAGTAGGCCATCAATATCTTTATATCTATATTACAAACTGAAAAGGACTATGTGTTTACAAAATTTGAATTTAAAATCTTGTCAGCTGTGTGCTTCATAATGATAGAAGATGTTACTACATGTGTTTTTTGTTACATTATTTTGTTCATATTACAGGCTGTTAGAAGTTAAGAGTTGGAATGATAGTTGAATATTTTTCCTAAAGTCTAGGTCATGACACAATGTGATAATCTGTTTTCTTTTAAAAACAGTATCTAACCTACATAGGTTAAGAAAAAGAGAACCGATGAGTATGAAAAATACCAAGGGAATACACATTATTTTGATTACATATTTTAGAGCAAAATACTAGCTCTTGGTGAATGTATAGGAAGGTCTGTATAAATATATGAAAAATGTGACTAAACTGAAGCTTTTAGCACATGGAAGTAAGTGTTTTGGTGACTGCAATAGATGCTTGGATGCTTTAAAATACGAAGCAAGATGCAGCTTTGTTTTCTTCTCCTGCCTTGCCCCTCAAAGGAAGAAAGCAGAAAATGTCACTTAAATTATTAGCAAAAGCAAAATTTGGCTACAAAACATCCGACTTCTGTGGAAGAAACATAATCAGGAAAGAATGGTGTAATAATGCATTATATTTTTCTGTATTGATAATAGCACAAAGCTCACCTATAGTATTTGAATCTTGCTCCTGTTGTTTTGTATGAAGAACTGCTTTTTTTTTTTTCTTTTTTTTAATATAACTTTTACATTGGATTACCAGGTCTTCATGAATTCTAAACCATAGGAGTTTAGAAAACTGTGAGTCGTAATAAAATGGTGAACATCCAAACCAGTACAACACTTGGGAGCAGATTATTGGGACATTTACTAGTTATGAAGTTATTTCATTGAGTGCTGCCAGAGGAATAAAGTGAACTTGGTTTTAGTTTCTGTCTAATCATATATGCTTTTTATCTGCACCAATTGGAACCAGTGAACATTATTATCAAACAGCCCTTTATTTCTGTGTGTTTCAAAGCAGTGTTTCAGAATTTACCTGAATTCTGAAGAAGGCAATCACCTTACCTAAATTTAGGCATCAGAAAGATCTAATTTTAATAACTGAATCCGATTGTTAATTTAGTTTTAACTTCTGTATATTGGGGAAGAAAAAAAAAGAAAGTTTCCTCACAGCTCTCTTAGCTCCTTTCCATGAGACTGATGAACAGACTTTGGGAATTCTTTTTATCTTCAGTCACTGAATGTAGAATTTGATAAGTTTAGATCAGATCTTTACACTCTACATGATTGAATTTGGATGAGATGAATCACCTACTGCAAAAGGGACTGAAGATTTCTAGAAGAGAAAGTTCAATCACCACTTCTTTTCAGGGTATAAAGGGACTCAAAATCTAGGGTTCACTATTTGAAACTTTTTATATTTTAGCAGTCAAGTGAGAAACATCACTTGAATACAATGCATGCAGTAAAATAAGTAAAAGTATATAAAAGTCGTATACTTACTCTTTCTGTTATATTATGAGCAATTTCTCATTACAAATTAAAACTTAAACCATTACTTAATGCTAACTTTCAAGGTTAGCAATTTCCTTATAGAAAGTTTTTTTCAGACTAGAAAATTAAAGCAATTTTAGATAGTAGATTTGTAGTCCCATCACCTCATGAAGTATAGGCATTTTTAGTCACACAGTTCTAATTTTTAGATTTCCATTAATCATTTCATTCAAGTTCCATTCACTATTTTGAGTTTTGCTTTTTAATTATTGCTAAAAGTAAGCAATCACAGAAGATTAGAAACAACTGAAACTGAGAAATTATAAAACTGATTCATAAAGAAATATAGTTTTAAACATGCTCACATACAGCAAGTACTGAAGGTTTTTGCTTGATCCTTTCCACAGGATATATATATATTTTTTTTTTTTTACTTGATGGCTGTTTTTAAAATAAAGTAATTAAGTATTACAGGTTTTGGACGATTTTTGTTGATCCTCAAAGGGGATCTTCATGTTTTTTGCAAATTAAGGTTTACAGGCTAGAATGGTGGCTAGTTCATTATTTGGTCTTGAATTTCTGAAAAGGAAAGATTCTTTCCAATCTCAGTTAAAAACAGGAGAATCCTTCATTCCTGTTAGTGGTTAGGCAAAACATAAAAGCGTAAGCACCTCTTCATCTGCTGTTGTGAAACTGAATTTAGTGACATGGGCTATAACCTAAAAACTGTTGAGACAAGACTCAACTTACATTTCCTCACATCTTTTGTTTTGATTCCTGAAGATTAATTTAAACTGTTGGAGTTCTTTTCTGTTACTAATGATGCTACCATGGACAATGGTTATACTGCTGTTAAATCCACTCTGAATACCCCCATTATCCTGACTACTGCCTTCTCCCCATTATCCTGTGTATTTCTTTCATCTTTTGTTTCTCTGTAACCTCTTATGACTTTTTCAGCAGAGATAGCTAATGATCACAGATCACTACCAGCACCTATATCAGTCAAGATTTTCTTCTACTGTGTATATCAGAGAAATACTACAATACTTAAAGATGAGTGAAACCGTCTGAATATCATAGTGTGCAAGGTCACCAGGAGAACATGAATGACATTTTGAGGAGGTTCCCCTTAAGGGAGGGAAACAAACATAATACAAAGGGATACTGGAATCCAAAGAGACAGTTGACATTATTACAGTTTTCACCCCAGAATAATCATAGTATGTTTAAGTTTAAAATGTAGTTGTTAACAGTTGCATATCATCACAAATTATCTTATAATTCTAGTTAATGAGAAAAGCTGGAAAGGATCAGAAAAAAAAAAATCACAAGAAGTGCAATATATCTAAATTTGTTTTAAGGGACATTTCCATTTATTAAAGGTTTATCCATCATCACCCATTTAAACGTGGGTTTAAATGACATGTCGAATAATCATATGTTGAATTACAGAATCATAGAATATTCCAAGTTGGAAAAGACCCACAAAAATCACTGAGTTCAACTCCTGGGTCCCCAAAGGATCACCCAAAGAAACATTGTCATATGTTTGAGAGCACTGTCTAAACACTTAAACTCAGTGCTATAAACACTTCCCTGGGGAGCCTGTTCCAGTGCCTGACCACCCTCTTGGTGAAGAACCTTTTCCTGATAGGAAAATGTAGGTAACTAAGATAAATGTAATATTGAAACATATTCCCAGACATTTCTAAAAATGTATATTCAGAATGGCTTAAGGAGATATACTTTAATTCAAACAATTTAGTTCTGGCAATGTGCCCAAAAAAGTAAAAAATACATGATAATACCAAGTAGAATTCAGCTAGCTGTCACTAATTCTTGTTTGTCTAACACATAAATTTATGACCGTGAGTAGCTGAATGCTGTTATTTACAACATTGGATAATCGGTGAATATCCAACTCCCCAGCTAACTCATGCATTACATGATGAAAAATTGCGAAGGCTGTAGAAAATTTGGGTTTGTAGGTATTTTGCTAATTAACTCTTTCAGAAAGATCAAAAAATAACACATTTGTAAACTCACAAATAACACTAAGCAGAGATGAAAGGGAGCATAAGTGCTCAGAAGACCAAAGAGATAACAGAAATGAAAAAAAATAAAATTGTAATCTGAACTTACAGTCTTAAATCCATAATGAGAGACTGAAATAAGCACTTAAGAGTTACAAAAATGTTAAGTATTCAAGAAGGACTTTTAACTTCAGTGTGAGTTTCTGTAAGCATATCATGTTTTCAAAACAGACATCACAAAGGATTCAAGAAACTAAAGGAAGCTACTCAATTCTTCTTAGACCAAGTGATCTATAAAAAGTTACAATTTAAAATAGGATATAGAAAAAAAAGTTAAATTCATTTTGCAATATACATATAGCAAGCAACAAACTGAAGAACAGCTAATCCTTAAAAGAGAATTATGTAATGAAACCAATCACAAAAGATTTGCATGCTTATTCAGAGATCAGCACTAAACGATTGTACTACGCACGTGGCAAATAAACGGCTGCATTTAAAGGAGTATCACACTTCAAAGCATCCAATTCACCTAGAAATACCAAAATGATAGAGACAAAAGATTGAAAATTTTCTGGTCAATAGCAGCTCTTTTCACTAGCCTTTTCACCAATCAAAAAAATGAGCCAAGTCTAATTCTAAAAAATTATAAAAAAGATAATAAAATGGAAAAAATATATTGAGAAATGTTCTTGAGACAAATTGTGATATAGCAGTATAAGAAGCCTAAGGATCTGTAAACCAAGTCAAACTAGATGCTACAAAACACACACTAAAGAGCAATCAGATCCTAATAAAGACGTGAAGAAATAAATAAAAAAATAAAGAAAGAATTTGTACATAAAGTTAGAAAGTTCACCAAAAACATCCATGGTCAAGCATCCATGGTCAAGTCTATGCCCTACAACTCATTGCCACCTCTTTTCTGTTGTTATATGGACATACAAAGCACTGGCATGAACCTACGGATAACAGTCATGCTAATTAAATTATGAATGCTTCTCTGCAATGTTTTTCAAAGATGGAACACTGATAAAATATATTAGTTTCATAATTATTTCTGTTACTTACACAGTACTGTTGCATTTATTCCTTTTCTTTAAACTTAAAACGCAGGATATGCAGTAATTACTTAACTACCTTCACATAAATCACTTCAGTACTATTTAATCACAATGAAAAAGACAGTTTTGTAATTAAGAGCAACATAACAACTCCAAAGGCATGGCTACTTTAAGACCTGAATTGAAAAACAATATTGATCTGTGAGTATGACAAAAAAATCACTCAGTACCATCTTCCCAAACATATAGCACATATTCAATAAAAAGAAAACATTTCATTTTTCTGTAAAGTTTCAATTAAAGAAACAAAAAAGTTTGTTTTTAAATGATAATTCTGAATGATGTCTCCACAATTTCTTCTAGGATATGAATTCAGAACACTTTCAAGACCTGAAAATTGACAGAAATGTATCAGATGCTTTTAGAATGTACTAAAATACTGCTTGTATATTAACATATCTAAAATAATAAATTCTATTTGTGCTGTGGTGTTTTTCATACGCGTAGTTTTCAGAAATGTGCCATAATCCAGATACAATCTATAAATTAAATCTTCAGATTTCTTAAATACTGTTAGATGAGCCACTTCAGGGGTGCATGAAGACCTTTATCTAGTGAGCAACATTGCTGACATTTACTTTTATTCTGAAGATTCTACATTCTTAGAAACAGCATCTAAGATACTGTTGAAACAGAGTAAAAATAGACTACTTTACATAGATTCTTTCATATTATAAAATTAACATTTGCTCTACATTTTTCTTGGTTCTTGTGCATGGTTAACCATAGCTTTTCATTCTTATGAAAGTTAGCAGCTGTATTTACATTCATGATCTTTTACACACAAAGAAACAGAAAAAGAATAAAAATTGCACTAGATCCTTTTATAAGCAGTTGTAAAGTTGCAAGTAAGGTAATTACAATTAAAGATGACGTGTACGACATCTACTTTGTGTGGTTTAGTACGCAAATAGCAATATCACCATAGATACATCTCAAAATAAAACATAGTGGAAAAATCTTATCTACCATGTTAATGTTAAAACATTTTTATTTTTGTGGTAGAACAATCCAATATTTAAAAAAAGAAGTCAGTAGAAGTAACAATAAGATCAGCACCCTTAAAAATGTCTGAAAATAGTAAAGCAGCTCACTGCATGGCTTTGTTGACAACCGATGTTTCCAGCTACAAAGCTGGGACATGACATATCACCAGCGTCTGGGCTGTGGGAACTCCCCCTGGGGTTTGGCAGGGCAGGGTCTCTCAAGACAGGGTATATGACACCTGTAGTGGATTGACCCCGGTCAACTGCTAAGCATCCATCCAACTGCTCACTCACTCACCCCCACCTCCAGCAGGAGAAGGGGGAGAATAGAGCAAAACCAAGAAAGCTCACAGATTAAGACAAAGGCAGTTCAATAATTGGTGGAAAGAGAGAAAAAACAAGTGCAAAAGAAAAAAACACACACACACACACAAAAAAAAAACAACAATACAATCATACACCACACACACCACACCTGCCCAAGTAGACCGATGCTCAGTGTCCAAGCAACTTATTCTTTTAAAGACAAAATCTCTATTTTTCGTTGCTGAGTTATATAGTATGGAGTATCTCTTCTGTCCAATTTGGGTCAGCTGTCCCAGCTGTGTCCCTTTCCAAACTCTTGCCCACCTCCATCCTACATGCTGAGGAGGCAATGTGAGAAACAGAGGAAGCCTTGATGGTATACAAGTACCGCTCATCGACAGCCAAAACATGGGTGTGTTATCAGCTCTAATTTAGCCACAGATACAGAACACAGCACCGTAGGGGATGCTATGGGGAAAGTCCCTTCCAACCAGGCCCAGGCAGAAGCCAGGCAGCTGGGGACACCGTAGAAGCCTCAGGTCACTGGGCTGGGGATGGGGCAGAGGCCAGGCCAAGATGGCAGAGGTCAGGCCTATGGGTGGAACTGGCCTGGTGGGGCCATCGCTGGGCATGGCAGGCCTTTGGGGAGCTGGAGACTGGCCCTGCTGCAGCCTCATTGTCTGACAGCCCTAGGTGTTGACATGGAGTCCTGGCTGTCATGGACAGTCAGGGCTGGAGGTGCCCTCAGGGCCCTGATAATCAACTTCAAAGAGTGAAGTTGAACACACCTTAGATTCAGCTTTGAATTCTCAACTTGTGTGGTTGCTGGAAACTTCTAATTTCCTGGTTTGCCCCGATACAATAAATCAGTGGCATGATTAAATAACAAGGCCAATGGTCTACAGATTTTTTATTATTAATAGGCTCTGTCATTAATATTTTACACTCACTAGTGTATCTGATTACTGATGTGACATAACACAATGACTAAAGAGTCACCTTTGTGCATTTTTCTGAAAAGCCATTGTTTCTACAAAAATTTTGCACAGAAACAAAATAGGATGTAGTAGATACTGTCAAATAACATGGTAAAATACTATTAAACATTCATCCTCATTTGTCTGTTCTTTTGTAAAGTGCTGAACATGATAAATGAAGCAGTTTATGCCCAATTAGTATCATGTAGATGGATAGTTTTAATTATATTGATGTTTCTTCAAAAACAAGACTAAAAGCAATAACAAAAAATTATAAAGGAAAAGCATTTATGTGGTGTGTTATTTATTTGTTTAATATTTTTGGTTTGTTTTTGCATTTTAATTGGATTGCAGTAATTGAATCAAAATTTAGTTTATTGACTTAACATATAGAGTAATCATTTTTTTGCAGGGGAAAAAAAACATAAAACTTTTTCCCAGATGTGCTAAATTACTATTACTTGGCCACTTAAAAATAATGTTTGAAGTTAATAGGAATCCCTGGTTTTAGAATTACAATCTAGAGAAAGATAAAATGTTGCCTGTTGGTTTGTCTTAAGGTTCATAAATATGGTTTGAAGTTTGTACTTCAGTAAGGTACAGTAGACGGCATACATGTAAAGGATGAGATTTTTTTTGGATCAGCTGAAGAAATTGGGAGATTGACCACCTTCTGAGTAATAATGCTACAGAGCTGTTTAATTGAAATTGCATTCCAATTCCACATATTGTTCTTTTTGATTAGCTAAAAAAGCAAAGGCTTTCTGGAGAGAAAAGAAAGGATAAAAAAATACAGTGTGATAAGTATGGGTACTTTTTTAAGAGTTTAGAATTCTACAACTCATTTCTGTTCCATTCTTGTAAATTAATTTTCTTAGGGTGATTTTTTTTTTTTTCTTTTTTTTTCCCCAGAAATATTAGGTAAGTCATCTGTTGTGAAATAGAATTCTCTTTACTAACTATATAATAAGAAACTATCAAAGCAAGATGCTGTCATTTGTTCGAACTGTACACTTAGCATTGGATTCTCTCTAACAGTTCAATCCCTTGTTTGTACGCAACATCCACATCTACTATCAGTATGGATGGTGCATTTCATGACACGTCTTGTCTTTAAGAAGAAGGAGTTACTAGCAACTCATTACATCTCCAAAAACGTCTTTGAATTTGTAAGATAAAAAAATTTGGCTGTAAGTAACCAGTGAAAAATATGAACTTAAAAACTTTAAAAAGTAAAAACAGTATATTCCCTATAAGGAATTCTTTTAGCTAACCAGATCTGGTATGATTTTCAGAGGACATTGAAAGATGTTAAATATCTAAAGCTTAGTGAAATTCAGTGGCACTTATGGCTCTAACTGCTTTTGAAATCTCAGCTGACAACTTCTCTTAGTAAGGAAAAATAAACCCAGACATAACAAACAGGTTTCCATATACAATGGAACTGTAACAAAAAAATATATATATATATATTTTTTTTTTTACCGGTGGAGTACTGAAAATGTAGAAGGATGAACCCTTCAATGCCAGAAACTTGAATTTGTAGAGCTGAGATGAATCAGTTCCTTCAAGTCTCTCATGTACCCATCCCATATGTATGACCTGCAAAAGAAAATAATTTAAAATGAAAGCTCTATTTTTCAGTGGGTCAAAAATATATCTGAATAGTCTTTCCACAAGGAAGAGTGGTCATCTTAGATTAGGATGCATCATCTTCTTTATGTTTGCTTTCCCACAACTACCTGACTCTTGAAGCCTTTAATCATGCTGGTGTGTAAAAGTCCTTCGAAGTACCTTTACAGTACAGGCTGCCTGAATTTTGCTCCGATCCCAGTCAGCAAAAGTTTTGCATAGATTTGCATACACTGTGTGTCTATCTCAGTCACAGAGAATAGGTGGAATTTAATATGTAAAAATTAAGTAATTATTATAAAAGCAGATGTACCAAGACAGTGAATCTAGCGAAGTTAGAAGGTTCCATTAGTAATCACCATTTGAGAAATCATTGCTTGCGTCACAGCAGACTCTCACTTGAGCCAGCAGAAAACCTAAATATTATATTACATAAATATTATAGCCAGCAGTTTATATGCAACATGATCCTACCCTTCCTATTGCACAGTCAAAACTTGGAAATACTAAACAAACCTTCAGTTGCTTACACCTCTAAAGAAATACATCTGAGTAAGTCACTAGATTTACCGGAAATCAAATAGCTTTCTGTATGCTCACGTTTGCCATTGTTAAGAAATTGTCTTTGTCACGCTAATTGTCTTACAGAATTTATATACTTTTTTTAGGTATATTTTATCTCATGACCACGATTTATGTTCTGGTAGAATTAAACGCCAACATCATTTGTTACAGAACTCTGCTCCAACAGTATTACAATACTTTAAAAATATATTTCAGATAAATTAATTTTAAGATAATATAAAATTAAGCATTAACATGCTTCCTTGCTGAGGTATCTGCAAATTTGTAAAGGAATAATCCCATAGTGTGGTAGTAGGATATCACAAAAGTAGTTGCCCATCAAAAATAACCTAAATGTATTAAAAATGTTTTCGTATTTTAAAGTTTTTAAAAAGAGCATATTGCCCTTGAAACAAGAATTGGACTCTAGAATGCTCCACCAATGTGAATATAAAGCTATTGCATTCTCATTTTCATTTAAGGCTACACTTATGAAAAATACTGAATTACATAGGGATTGAAATGTCATAACACTTGCGAATATTTTGAGCCCACTTCTGCTGGAAGTCAGTAAACACACAGACTGAAGAAAGCATTCGTTACATTGTATGAAAACTTTAGCATTTGTGCTATGGATAGATTTTGGGAAAAACAAACGAAAACCACACACACACACAAAAATAGAAAAACTAAAAAAAAAAACAACAAATACTTTTCTACTGAAACCTTGGTATGTTTATGTGTCGTTGCTACTACTGCAGAGCACAAAGGTGGAAAAAATGGATAAGGATAAGCTAATAGTACGTTCATACTCTTGTATCATGAGGATTTCACACATTGTTCTCTAGTTTTTTATTATATGAAGCATATGTCTCTTAGTAACCTATTTGTTTAGAAATAATTATATAGATTAATATGTTGAGCCAGACACTGCTTCTGCTATACGCTTCTACTGAGGTCCAGTACTATCATTCTAAAGAGTAAACAGCACAATAAATACAGTAGCCTTTTCAATTCTCACTTTGCTGTTTTATAAATCCAATATGTCTCACCAAAACTTTGCATCTATACTAGTCAGCAACGGTTTAGAAGCAAAATATTCAGACGCATCATAATTCTAACAAAATATACCATAGTATTGCTGATAATCTACGACAAATTGTATCATATATTGCTTTTATCAGCATGGTAGTATAATACCAAATAACTCAGAAAACAACCATATCCAAAACACAGGACCTAAACATTATTCTCCTTTACATTCATGAAGTCGTGTTTGCTGACGTGCAAATGTACACAATTAACTAACTTGTAACAGTATTACTTTTTTTCTAAAAAAATAAATTACTGATTAAATTGATAAGCAAAGGATTTATCTCACTATTATGTTTTTCATTACCATCATTGACATCACCACCGTCACCACCATCACCACTTACTCTTAAAGGAGCATTCACCAAAGAATTTTGGAATTGCCCACAATGTCAGATGGCAAAACTGTCACAGATAGTCTTCAGCTTGTCCAGGCCATTCATCAAACATCATATATTAAAACAAACATGACACATCCCAAGAAACATAACTATATATCTTGTTGCAAATCAAAGATGTTTACTTAGTACATTAAAACAAGTTCTTATCTGAAACTCAGGGCAGGATGATATCAGAGGACTGCAATTCCATACAAGTGTGTTTTCACTTCCAAATAAACTTGATTTTATTTTGCTGACAGTAGTTGACAAAAAACACAGGTTGGCCAGTAAGCATTGGTTTTAAGTACCAACAGTAGTGCAGAAGACAACAATAACCTTCTTTTGGCGAACATTTTCCATTTAGAGAAAGGGTATTGAATTTCTCTAACTTGAAATAAAATGAGATTTCTTTGCAATGAAAATGTGCCTTATGCCAACCTTTTCCATCTGTAAAATGGTCTTTACTTGTTTTATAGAATGTGTGTGAGACTGTCGCTGTTGTATTCTTACCTATGACTGCAAGATGCAGTAGGAGTAGAAAATATTACAGCCCTGATTTAGTGTAGCACTTATCTTTTAGATTATTCTCTTGAGAATGTACTGAGCTACAATCACAGACCATATTTTCTGATTAGCTGCAGAGATACTTTTTGGCACGTGTTCAAAGTTTTTTTGCTGAGATGGAACTGATTATTTATTTTTATTGTAGTCACACCATACTGTGACCAGCCTACCTGTGGTAGACCAGAATCAGCTTTAAATTTGATTCTCCACACTGCAAACAGATTTTTATAACTAATAGCATCTATAAACTCAATAGTAAGCTGGTAACCTGTTCTACAGAATCTTTCAGAATCTTTTTCAACCTTAGACCAAAGAAAAAGAATGATTAAAAACCACATTCATTGGATTAGCTTTTGGGGGAATGTGAACCCCATTTTGAGAGAATGGTACTTCTTGAGGGAATGGTACATTCAGTGGTTCATTGAATTATTGCAACATTTTAACATCTCTCATTTATTTTCTTATTCATTTAATTTTTTATGGAAAAAAAATACATGGATATGGAATAACTTCACCTATTCGTTGTACTTTATCAAAGTCAACACAAAAAACAAACATCAGTACTTAAGTCACTTTTCAAATACATTGCTCTGAATATTAGTCTGCTTGACTGAAACAACCAACAAAAACTCCAGTTCCAGGAATCAAGAACTCTAATCAAAAAAAAGCCTGAATAACGTATCATAAAAGCAAAGAGAGTCTTAGAACTATTAAAAACATGAGAAGAGCCTTTTTGTTTCAAAATTTGATTATAATTACCAAGAAATATCAGACATTGATCAACAGTTCTTCAGTTTACATTTTCTTTAAAACCTTTACTTAACTGCACCTCATCAAAATAGTTTGTGGAAGTAAAAAACAATTATATGCCTCGCAGCAAAAATAAGGATGAAATGGCCTGATGATTTTTGTCTTACAAAAGAAAATAAAAAATTATGCACAAAAACTAGACGGTATGTTATAATTCAGTGTAATTTGAAAACAAAACCAAAACTAATACAAACGAAAAACAACACCAGAAAAAAAAAAAACCACTCTGCAGTCTTTTAAATCACAAGATTATAGTTTATATATTACCACCATAAAATACTTACCTAAGTGTTAAAGGTGTTAGTAGACAAAATGTCTACTATTCATGATCTTCCTAAAAAACACTGAAAAAATGAATGTCTATATCAACTTTGTCCATTTTTTTTAACACAGATGTGAAAAAATTCAACAAATAAAACATTTGTAGATCAATTCTGAAGTCAGAGAAGAGTATCCCTGAAGAATATTAACTGAAGTCTCAGTACATATATATATTTAGGAAGAGAATTATAGTACAACTAGAAGGCATAAAAGCTTTTTTTTTTTTTTTTTTTGTTTGCTTGCTTGTTTTAGAGTTTTTGTGTATTTAGGAGAAAACCAGGGCTTGAGTTGATTTATATGCAGATCGCTGCACCAGATATGGAAGATTGAATGAGATACTCTCTAGGGGAAGAAAGTCAGTCAAGCTAGGTAGCAGAAGAATGATTACTATTGAAAGATTTGTAGTGAGCTCAGTGGATTTAGAACTGTATTACTGTTATTTGGGATAAGAGGAAGGCAAACTAGAAATTAAGCACTAATGACTATGAAAAAGAAGAAAAGCAAACATAAACCAAAAAGATAAAGGAAAAGATGCTCAAGAAGGAGAAATAAACTAATTTGTTAAGACAGGAAGAAAATATAAAATTAAAAGAGAAAGGACACTATATAGGTGTAGAAATTGAGAAACATAAATACAAGAATATTTGGAAGCAAAAAAAAAAAAAAAAAACATAAAGAAAAAAGAGTTCCAAATGTATACTTCAAAAACATAAAACACTGAAGAAGTAAAGAAGGAAAATATAATTTCCTTCTTCAGAAGGTTTGCTTAAATTTTGCATATATGCATACATATATTATGTATAAGTGTATCTTTTTTATGGATGCAAAAAAAATCTAATATATTTTTTACTTTCACTCCCCATGTCTTTCTTACTGACAGGTTTATTTCATGGTTATTTTGACCATATGAGTGGACAAAGAATAATTATTCAGTTCAAAAAAAGTTTGTATGGAACAAAAGCAACCAAATGCTGGTACCCAATATCAAGCTATTTGTGTTTCTTTGGTATGTAAGTGAGATTATAATTGAGTCTCAGTACGTGGGTGGGATAAAAATTGTTCTGTTACTTGGATTGAAACCTGCCATTTTATTTCTTACTGAGTAATAAGGCATAACACTACAAACCGTCCCATTCTCAGCACTGCTTTCACCACTCTATTCCCATACTGCATAACCAATTTGAAACTACCATTTGAAACTGCATGGAAAATTACCCATACATCATCAATGTATTATTAAGTTTCTAGTGTGTTCTAACATACTTTGCAAAAGTTCCTGTATGAACAAAATGAGCAATGGCACTCATTATGAGGAGATAAAACAAGTCAGTAACAAAATGTAATCCAATCATTGCAGATAAATGAAAGTTCTTATTTGCACTTACTGTTTTCCTACAGCAATAAAGCATCTTGATACTGCAATGACTAGAAATTTAATGTGTGTTATATTTAATAAAGCAATTGGTATGTTTTGTGTATAGTACTTTTAGTTAAATGGTTAAGAAAAGTAAATGAAGCATAACACTCGAGGGAAATGAAGAAAATCAAGTAGATCTCTGATGTATGAAAAGTCAGAACAGATGGGTACACTCATGTAATCAAAGTGGGATATGAATCTACAACAGATGCCAGCTTGGTCTGCAAGTCAAGAACAAGTGTACCATGAAGCATCGTGGAACAATACAAAATTAAGAAAGCAAAGAGAAGTACATCTTGAGGTAACATAAGTAGATGCTTTTGGTCTTTCAAAAAACAAGTGGGTAGACTTGTTTTAAAATTTTACATATTGGGAAGAAAAAAAATCTTACAGGTTTTCTCTATCACCTTTTGTATTTGTGTGCCTTTCACATATACAATGATCCCCCCCCCCCCTCCAAAAAAGGAATGCTAGAAGTTTTGATTAATGGTTACAGAATGTTTGCTATTCAAAACATAATGTTATAGAGATGAAACCACAGAGGAACTTAGAAATGATGACACTCAGTGTTTTACATGCTTCATCTTCAAAGCAGACTTTCTAAGTTCCAGCTAGGCACAGCTTGAACACCACAAATAGCAACATGTCTGTACTAAGCGAAAGGAAACTATGAAGACTGATATGTATGTGAATTCATGAAGCTTCCCAGGAGTTAGCTGCTGATGCAAAATATGGATTTGGAGTACTTTGGTTAGTGAAAATTGTTTTGCCTCTTCGCTTGGTTTAACAAGCAGCCGACATTGTTCTCTTTGATGATATGATGATATTTAAGAGTCTTTCTGGAAAGAAGTTCCACACAGAGTCATATGCTGATAGAGGCCTCTGGAGGTCATCTAGTCCAACACCATGCATAAAGCCAATGTAAGTTAGTTTGCTCAGCGATCTGTCCAAATGACTTTTAAGTATCAACATAAAAAACATATAACAGATGACATAACACAGTTAACATAATAGCAGGTGGGTTTTTTTGTTTGTTTGTTTGTTTTGAATATCAAAGATGAAGATTCCATAGTCTCTCTGAGCAACCTGACCTGGTGTTTGATAAGATTAACAAGTTTCAGTACTTGAACACATTTGCATCTTCTCTTCCTGGGAGACCATATTTGTGTCTAAGTTAGTGAGCTGGATAGGAAGATGGTCAAGTTCCCTCACTGAATCTGGAGATCATGAAAAATGGCTATCACCAAACAAGACTCATATTCTGTAAATGTTTTAAATCTAGTTTTAAATCCTTTTGCTTTTGTTTTGAAACAGTTCAATGTTTCTCATATCAAAGCCAAGTAGTTTTGCCTTGACTTCTTAGCCTCCTCATTTGTGTTTTTTCTCCTATTTTTTCATGCTAGTTCTTCCAGTTACTGTGTTTCTCTGTCATTTTCATGGAAATCATTCCACAGCTAATGTCGTGCAAGAATGTAGAATTAATGAGAATTAATTGCACCTGAATCTGAATTTAATTTTGCCTAATTAGATTTAATTCTTTATCCATGCTGTACATTTGTTCATTTTCTCTCTCCAAAAGCAATATTCATATCACAACAGTTGGTCTGTTGTGATATGTCTTATTTAACTATTGTGATTCTTATTCTCCTACACTAACAGATGCACAGTTCTGTTATGATTCTCATATTATACTAAATCAGTAGAACTATTTGTTCAGCAGAAACTGTCCAAACTAACTGAAAATTGAAAGCTCAGGTCCTTCATATTTGCTTTGTTGTTTTACATGCCTACTCTATATTTTAGTGATACTACAACAACATTAAAGTATACCTAGAAAGCTATTCTCTTCCTCGCCAAATACTCAATTTGTTTCTTCTGCCATTTTGGAAAAAATAAAAAAATAAAAATCTT
Organism: Aythya fuligula; assembly: GCF_009819795.1. Classification (NCBI taxonomy): domain Eukaryota; kingdom Metazoa; phylum Chordata; class Aves; order Anseriformes; family Anatidae; genus Aythya; species Aythya fuligula. The sequence goes on along the minus strand of NC_045561.1, from coordinate 99,291,905 downwards.
TCAAACTACATCTGTTGCAAAGGAGTCCTCAGAGAAGAAAATTCAGTCTGAAAATGAGTTTCAGCTTCCTTCTTCCTGTGATCCCCCAAACAATCACATAACAGTTCTGCTTAAAATTGTGTTAAAATAATTTTAGTTGAAGAATCATCCTGAAGAAGGACTGGTCTCATAGTGTTAATCCAGCGAAATAGCATTTCTATAATACTGAGTGGAAAAGAAACGTGTTTTAAAAGCTGTTAAGAGCATACTCTAAATTATTTCTAACAATTCACAAGGCAGAAATATAGAGTGAAAAGGAGAATAAAGAACAATTGTTATATTCGGTTTTTAGATGTATTCTAACATCTAAAGAAGACAGCTTAAGCAGAGAACATGATTTTTCACTGAAGACCGAATTACATTGTTCCATGTACTGCCAGATACACTGTAAATCCAGCTGAATGCTAGAAGATGCAGTCAACATATTAGGGTAAGGGACACTACTTAAATACACTCCTCTGTATACGTTAACTTAAAAAGGAGTAAGTTTCTTTCATCTGACCTATTCTAGAGTTTCTAGAATCCAATGTTTACAAGTCTTACAACTTTGAAGAGAAATCTAAGATAAACTGTTTAATTAACATACAAATATGGAACATATACGTAGCGTGGACACTGAGAAACGTGTTTTAGAGAACAATATGTTCAGAAACACAACCATGGTGTTCAAAATTGGTATTCAATATTAAGGATTGTTTTTTTCCAGAAAGTTTGGCAAATCTCTTGATTTTTTTTTTTTTTTTTATCTGCATCCTCCTCCTCTCTAAAATCAGTATAGTAGTAATAATTATTTACCTCACAGAGGCACTACATATTAGCTAATAGACTATAGGTTGAAAAGTTCAAGTGCTTTGAAGTGGTGCTTAGAACAAGTTGTGTTTTCAGTGAAAGAGCAGAGGTCCAAGAAAAATCTCTGAAGCAGATCAAGAGAATTTCATTAGGAATTGTGTAACTGACCTCCCATACAAATAAATTTAAAACAATTACCAGGGAAATAACCTTTACATTGTTACTTTATGCTTGAAGAAATTTAGTCCTGTTCCTTTTCTACTGGTGTAAATTGTAAAGCTGTTGTTTGCAAGAATTGAATTTCTCCATATTAACAAATAGGAGAAAAAAAAATGGCATATAATGTAATCTTAATTTTATTTTATTTATTTTTTTAATAAAGAAGGAAATTTGATCTTACAGGACGGCTTCTTTTCATCTGCAGCATGAAGCCAAGAGAAGGTGTTCATGGTACACCCAGGGCAGCAGTTCTGCTATAAGGAACAAACCCTCCATATCTGAAAAGTCCCTTATTTCAGAATTCGGATTCATACAATCATCAAAAACAGAGAGGAAAAGAGTCTTCTGAGAAATTTAGTAAATTATGTCTCTGCAATGCAGGTCTAATGATATCTATTTTGTTTCTAACAGATACTTCCTTATTGGTCTAAGGATCTCAAGTAAAAGTGCCCTCAAAATTTCTCCCATAATCTCCCATAAGTTTATTAGCTTAACAAGTAATGAGGAAATCTATTCCTCATGTCTAACATGAATCACCATTACCGTGTAAGAGTTTTTACCCTGGCCTGACATTAAACTGATGAAGTAATGTGAGAAACTGCTGGACATTGTGTACAGTGCAAAGCAAGAAGTGGTTGGCCAGCTCAAACCCAAGGGTAAACTAATTAAATAATGGTGTGAACTAGCAGGTGAAATATATGGACAGAAAATACAGGAACTCAATTTGAGAGAAGAATGTCAAAAGATAGAGACAATACGGGGGCTGGTTTACTGGTTGTTGCTAGTAACACAGCCAAAAGCTGAAATACTCAAATAAGCATGTAAAAATCATAAAAAAGGAGAAGCAGAAATATTATAATTTGGCTGGGTTACTTTTCTTGGGAGGGGGGGTAATAGGCAAACAAAAAGAAAAAAATTAAAAAAGATGCAGATAATCTACGTGGTTGGGGCTTCTGCAGGGTCTGACTGACAAGCCCTGTACTTGATTACAACAGGCTGATGTAAAAATAAACCATAATAATAAATCTGTTGACTTGTTGACCATATATCTGACTGGCTTCTGCAGTTGGGAATCACTGAAGTGTCCCCTCCACCCTACCTGCAAATGCAATGCAATGGAAGATGGACCAAAGCTCACTAACAGAATTTTTTTCTCCATATACTTTTCAAGTATTTTCCAGTAAACACCTTTTCAGTTGTTCCTGTGGCCTCTGACATACATTTGCTGATTATACTTGCTTACATGCTTTACTCTAATTGACTTCCGCCCTGTTTTTCAGACTCATTTTTCAATATGTCAAGATCATTCTTATGTCTAGTGCTATTCTTTAAAGCCTCATGTCTGCAAAATTAATAGGCTTACTTTTGTTAATACACCATAAAGAAAATATTCAAGAGAACTGGATCCAGGACAGGTCTTTTCAGGACTTCTAGTCAATACATCATTCAGTTTTGAAAGTGAACCATTTATACCTATTATTGGATTATCTAACAAAGTTTGTATAACCAAATCTTGATAACACTTATTTAAAATATTGTTGTGTCAAGAAATGTCATAAGCCTTACTGAAATCAAGATATGTTGCAGCAAACACCTGTCACCCACGTCACCCATCCACACGAGGGAATTAGATTGGTTGTCACTATTTATTCTTGACAAATCCTTCAGGGCAGTCACTCATCTGTTCTCTCAGATGCATACAAATATTTTGCTTATTTATTTCAAATTTCTTTCTAGTGATTGATGTTAAATTGACTAGTCTATAATTCTATTGCTTTTCTTTCTTTTCCATTAACACCATGATGCTTGACCCTTGCTAGTCTGGTATGTCATCCTACAAACATACTTTTTTCAAGTATGTTAACCACAAAAGGAGGTCAAAGGAAAACATTGGACTCAGACTGGATGGTCACCTTACAAGTAAGGAAGGGGAAATGGCGGAGGCATTTAATGCCTTTTTTTTTTTTTCCCTCTATATTTAACAGTAATGACAGATCTTGGGCTGCCCAGACCTCAGAGTTGGAGGACCATGACTAGGGGAGCAATAACTTTCCATCTGTGGTCACTGAAATTGTAAAGGATCATTTGTATCAGTGTAACATTCACATCCATGGTGTCTGGCAGGATTCACCTCAGAGTGCTGACCGAATTGGTGATAGTTATAGCTGGACCCCTCTCAAGCACTTACCAAAGGTTGTAAAGTCCAGTGAGGTCCCTGCTGACTAGAAGCTAGCCAGTGTTATACCCATCTACAAAAAGGGCATGAGAAAAGATCCAGGACACTGCTGACCTGTTAGTTTAACCTCAGTCCCTTGAAAAGTTATGGAGAAGATTGTCCTGGGGGCTATTGAAAGACATTTAAATAACAAAGCAATTATCAAGCATAGTCAATGTGGGTTCATTAAGGGGAAGTCCTACTTTAGTAAATTCAATCTTCTATAAGGTCAGTATATCTGCTTGGGGGATGAAGGGAAGGTAGCAGATGTAATCTTTCTAGATTTCAGTAAGGCCTTTGATACCATGCCTCACGGAATCCTTCTGGAAAAATTATCCTGCTGTGAGATAAACAGGTTCGTGCTACAGAAGGTGATGAACTGGCTTTACAGTAGGGCCCAAAGTACAGTAGTGAATGGGGCTACATCTGGCTAGCAGTAGGTCACTAGCAGTGCTCCCCAGGACTCAATTCTAGGGCTGGTCCTGTTCAACATTTTTATGACTAATCTGGATGCAGGATTGGAATGCGTCCTCAGCAAGTCTGCAGATGACATTGGACTGGGAAGTGCTCTTGACTCTGGCAGGACGAGGAGACTTGGAGAGGGATCTGGACTGAAGCATTCAGAGATCTAAAACAGCATGAAGTTCAACAAAGCAAAATGCCAGGTTCTGCACCTGGGATGGAGTAATGCTGGACACGGGCACAGACTGGGAGACAAGTGGCTGGAGAGCAGCTCAGCAGAAAGGGATCTGGGGGTTCTGGCTGACAGCAAGTTGAACATGAGCCAGCAGTGGGCCCTGGCAACCAAAGGAGTAAACTACATTTTGGTGTGCATTAAACACAGCATAACAAGCCAGTCTAAAGAGGTGATTCTTCTACTGTATTTATTGTTGGTGTGGCCTCACCTTGAGTATTGTGTGCAGTTCTGGTCTCTACAACATAAAAAAGATGCTAACGTCCTTGAAAGCATCCAGAGGAGGGCAACAAAGCTGGTAAATGGCTGGAAGGCATGTCCTGCGAGGAGAAGCTTAGGACACTTTGGTTGACCAGTCTGGAGAAAAGAAGTCTGAGAGGTGACCTCACTGCTCTCTGAGGAGGGGAAGTGAAGTGGAGAGGGAAGCACCCATCTCTTCTTCCTGGTAACCAATGATAGAACATGCTGGAACGGCACAAAGCTGTGCCAGCAGAGGTTCAGACTGGACGTTAGGAAAAATTTCCTTACTGTAAGGGTGGTCCAACATTGGACCAGGCTTCCTAGCAACGTGGTTGATGTCCCAGGCCTGCAGTGTTCAATAGGCTTTGGAACAATGCCCTCGCTATATGCTTTAACTTTTGATTAGCTCTGAAGAGGTCAGGACTAGATGATCTTTGAAGGTCCCTTCCAACTGAACTATTCTATTCTAAATTTCTTGAAATTTCTTGATTGTAGCTCTGAGATTACTTTGACCAGTCTTTCAAATACCACCAGCCACAAATACCACCAAAACTTTCTTCCATATTATAATCTGAGATTTTACCATTTTTGCTATTACTAATTGCAACAAAAACCTGTTGCAGTTGACCTTTTTTACTGAAGGCTGACTTCTGATATGCTGAGTAGAAGACAAACAATTTTCTTTGTCTTCTTCCAATTAATGCACTTAGAGGGTAATTTTTGTTACCTATTTATTCCTTGCTGGTGCATCTTAATCTGTCCTAGCCTTCCAGGTAGTCATATGCTATGCTTTTATAATCATTATTTCCAGATTTCATCTTCTGTATGATTTCCTCCAGAGGTCAATGAAGAACTCATGATTTAGGCATCTGACTCTTTCTTTATGGAAGAGATATGTCAGAAACAACAAAATAAAATGATTCAAACCCCAGTTAATTCAATTACTGAAGTCTTTGCAAGCCTTGACTATGGCTGTGAAGGCCAATGAATAATTCTGGTGAAGTATCTCTGCAGTGAAAACAGATTCACAATCATTTTATGGGTTAGCAGAGATACAGATGTGAAATTTTGGTATAATTTAGTGGGAGTTTCACAACTACACGGCTGCAGATGCAGAACGCATTGTCTCTGAGACACCACCACACACAAACCTGCTAAAAAACACAAGTGTTTGAACAAGACTCCAAACTTAAGGGACCTCACAATGCTCTAAATTACTGATTTTTATAAATACTGAAATCCTCACAATCACTACAGAAGAAAAATTAAATATACAGATGCATACGTAGATAGGGAGTTCACCTTTTCTTTCAACTACAAAAGAATCAAAACAAAGAAAGGAGACATCACAGGAAGCAGCAAAAACCTGTTTTATAGCATAAGAATAAAATATATAGTTTTAATTAATATTTGATCAATACTTTCCTATCTCTACCAAGAATAAATCATATTATTTTAGTGCAGGACAGGACAGGAAATGTTTTTTATTATTCTCAAAAGAATTAGAAACAGTAAATGAAATATAAAAACACCTTGAAAGTGGTGTTTCTGTACAGATAATCACCTAATTTACCGTTTTATAAAAAATATACAGAAATCCAACAGTGTGTGTCTTTTTAAAAATTGAGTCCCCAGTCTATGCCTGCTAATAACACTGAATCAAGTGCTTTCAAGTCTGTAGAGCATTGTAATAAATTATATCAGGCAGAATCAAAACGTAGTATTTGGAGAGTGGTGACTCAACAGCCTTTGTACTCAATAAAATAATGTACTGGCTCAATACCCCTCTATCCTTGTGGAGCACCAAAATTCTCTAAAAGTATCCAGTGCCTAGATGTTATCTGAGATCTACACAGGTTATATATACAGAGAGCCACAGCTTTATCAGTGGTATTTACTGAACACCTTTTAATTACTTGTAATTTCTGTATATTTGTTAAATCCTTTTAGTCCCTAACTAACTAGTAAAGCATGGCTTAGGATAACTAACACAAGAGGATAATACATTTTTTTGCTGCTGTCAACCCTGCCTTAAATTTTCAGTTCCTGAAATTAAGTTTCTAATTGTATCTTCTTTTGCTTCCATATTCTGCATGGAAAAAGCAGGATAAGTACTTCCTAACTTTAGGCCTTAGATGATAAGCTTAGATGATACCTTAGATGATAAGCTAAGAAGCTACTCTTACGACTCCAGTAGAGCAAAGACAGAGAAAAGGCTCCTACAAAGAATAATTTAAAGCACCAAGTGCTATATTTCAACTCTCAGAAAGAGAATAATTTTCTGCACTAATTATGTGGATAGTTTATGGACATTAACCTGTTAATTTAGGTGTCATGGTTTTGGCTGGGACAGAGTTACTTCTCTTTGTAGAGGCTTGTATGATGCTATGTTTTGGATTCTTTTATGAAAAATAATGGCAATAATACACTGATGTCTTAGTCATTGCTGAGCAGTGCTTACACAGAGCCAAGGACTTTTCTCCTCCTTGTGCTGCCCTGCCAGAGAAGAGGCTGGGGGTGCACCAGGAGCTGGGAGGGGACAAAGCCAGGCTGGCCAAAAGGGTGTTCCACACCATGTCGTGTCATGCTCAGCAGTAACAGCTGAAATCAACCTAGATAGTTAGGGTTGGATTGCATGATTGCCCTCAGTATTTAAAAAAAAAAGAATGTCTTTTTAAAACTGTAAAATTACACATTACGTATACCAAAATTGATATAAGTAAACTTTAAATAGTTTCTAAGTAACTTGTAGTAGACAGTTTACCCAACAACAGACATTCAGATTCAATACCTTTTCCCCTAGCTTTCATAATCACCAGTTTTTCTTATGGGTTTTATTAATAATTAAAAACCACGGCAGAGAGATCAATTAAATGATTCCTTCTTATACAGAAGAGGTATTTGTTTTGGACTGGGAGTAACTTCTGATCATCTGCCATATACAGAATTGTTTTTGTGTTTTTTTTTTTCAAGTGCATTTTTATTTCAAAATACTGACCTAAATATAAGAAAATAATTTAACACAGGAGAAAATGTTAACGGTTAAATGTTTTAATAACTTCTTGAAAAGTCTATAAATTTCCAAGTACCTTTTCCAAATAAGATGACAAAACAGTGACATACAGAAAGTGTACAAGCTGTCAAACTAGTAACAGATATTTATTTCTTTCTGATATGAAGCATTTTAACTCATCTTTTGATGTCTGTAATAAAACTTCATAAATAAATTTCTACAGGAGAAAATGTTAAATATTAAAGACAGCTTGTCTAATTTTCACTTCTTCAATCAACAAAGCCAACATTTTTGGAAACAGCAAGGATTGGACACTTTCTTCCTGAGTAATGGTACAATGCCAAATTGATGCTATGAAAGCACATATAAAGTGAAGTTTTCTAATAACATATTCAAAGTGCTTCCCAGAATTACAGGATTAGCCTGGAAAATGCTACAATTATGTTTTACAAAGTAAAAGAAAAAAAACCTCTTTACAATGCTATAAAAAGTAAGAAGGCTTCCCAGTATGGTAAATTCACCTTGGGTCTTTGGGACATTTGGCTAGCTGGAGCAGAAGCAATATCTCACCAGGCTGAGCTCCGTAAATCCCAGACAAATGCTCATGGCAAACGTAATCTGAACAGCTTGACATATCCAAACCAGATTGGTTTCTTAATGCACTGCTTGGCTATCTGTGCATGATATGCAATATAAATACAGAGTTAACTTGTCAGACTCACTGCAATGATACTGCATGCAAACACACACTGTGCTTTCCACAACATGGTTGTAATTTATGTTGACCCCTCTTTCATGTATATACATTATGTACTAAAAAGGACAGTTCAGAACTTAAAAACACAGAAAACATTGTTTTTTAATTTGCAAACGGGCTAAATGTGTGCATGTAAGCTCTTAAATTTTGCAGCTAAACAATAATTAGAAAAATCGGGTAAAATAATGAAAGTCTTACCTGGTCTGAGGGAGAACAGCATTTATTTGCCATTTTCATCTATGAAACAGAGATGGAATAATACTCAGAGTTATTAATACACTGATATGAGGAGTTTCTCAATTAGTACTGAGGTAGTTACTTAAGACTGTATTAACACTTTCAAATTATAAGAAAATATATAGTTCCATCCACAAATACTGGATTTATACTATTATACTAAGTTTACAAAACAAAAAAGACTGGAAACCTTTTATGTAAGTTTTCATGAAATCCTTCACAAAAATTTGCATTTATGAATTTAACTTTTCCACTCTGGGTAAAAATATTATACTGTCCTGTAGACACCTCACCTAAGAAAACAAATACCACAGTGTATATGACATGTTTAAAAATAAAAGGAATATTGCTTAGAATATCCTTTAGTTTATTGTCAGTATAAAGTTACATATCTTTCTTCTCACTGTTCAAATAAGAGTCCTGCTGATTTTAGATTTTCTTTGGCAGTCATAGTTTCCACAGATGAGTGGTGGACAAATCCTGGCAAATATTCCCTTCTTTAAAGTGAAATATTAGCAAGTGTAGTAATGAAATGGAGTAAGACTAAGTGACTGTATATATAGTCTCCTTTACATGCAGGGTTATAAACTGCAAAGAGTCAGGCAGCTGATAAACACTTCCAAAGGATCTTGTCATTACACAACCTATTTTGTAACAAATGAAAGGTTTGTGATAAATACCAAAAGCTACAATTATGAACAGGAGAAGTTACAATTTCAACAGAAAAAGAGCAGAAGAAAACCAGGGCTCCCTCTTGTATCCTGGCAAGAGCAGATTTGTAAGATCAAATCTGCAGAAAAGCAGAGCATGTCTGTAGTCATGTAGCTTAGTAAATACAGTGACACCATTACCTGTTATGGTGAGTCAGTTCTGGACAACAGCTGAGGGCCCACACAGCTGCCCTCTTTCTTCCCCTTTCCAGCAGGAACAGGGAGAGAATAGGAACAGGAAAAGCAAGAAGACTTGTGGGTCAAGATAAAGCATATTTAATAAGTGAAGAAAAAAAAAAAAAAAAAAAGTGATGTAAAGGCAATCCCTCACCACCTCCTACAAAAAGACCAATGCCCAGCCAGTCTGCCAGCAACAGGCACCAGGGAAGACAAATGCTCCCCCAGCTTTACTGCTGAACACAATGATGATGATAGGGAATACCTTTTTGGCCAATTCGAGTCTGGTATCCCAGCTGTTTCCCTTCCAAATTTCTTACCTATCCCTCACTGAGGGGCAGAGGGGGTTAGAATAAGAAAAAGAGAAATTCTTGATGCCCTACAAGCACTGCTCAGCAACAGAAAAAAACACTTTTAAGGTATCAATGCTGTTTTAGCCACAAATGCAAAGCACCACAACAGCTGCTATGAAGAATGTTAATTTTATCCCAGCCAGACCAAGCACACCTGTGAACGGCCAACAGGCTTTGTGTTATGCGAATGACAGAGGCCTCAATATGTGTAAGGATTTGTCTTGACTTGTCTTGGGCTGTCTGAAGCTATTTTACACCTTGTTTAGCGATAAAATAACAATATAATGAGCTATATAATAGACTATTGTCTATTTTGTTTTAGCAAAGTACAATTGTAGGATGTAATGATATATATGTGTATATATACACTTGTAATTAATAGATGGCAATAACAAGTTGTTATTCTGTATAGAGTTACCCATGACTGCAAACAAAATAGCCTTAAAACACAATGTGATGTAGAGGAGTTTAAGATGACAGCAGGAGCCTTCACTTTACGGACACAGGCAGATACAAAGGCCCAGGCCTATATGAAGTCATCAGTCAGCCCTAACCCATCACGGGCCCTCGGAGGGATCCTGCCATGCTCTGCACCACCTCCCCACCACCCTAGAGGAGGAACAGGGACAACCACAACAGAGACAGGGCACAGCCTGCAGGTGCGGGCACATGTACCATAGCACAGACAAGGACAAAAGGAGGGGACTGGAGCTGACAGGCAGCCACCAAGCAAAGTGGGGGCTACTAACATGGCTCCTCACAGCTCCCGCACACAGCTCTGCCCACAGCAGCCTGACCCCAGGCTGCATAGCCACATGTGGCCTGAAGAGAGGAGAGGCGGCAGAGCTCCTTTTTCTTGGGGCACTGACAATAACAAGCCAGGGAGAACTCAAGAATCCTACACTGTAATGTGGATAAAACAAACTGGTGACATGCCCAGTGTTGCTGAAGGAAGCAGACCTCACTGGTCTGGTTTAGCGAGTGGCCTGATCCTATTGGCCTAATCCTGAGCATTTGTGCAGGACACGATGAAAAGGCACATGGAAACCTGTAACATCAGGAGGAATGCCATCACACACTGCCCAGCTTCAGCTACAGACTATCTCCAGTGCTTCAGAGACAAATACACACACAAAGTAACTACACAGAAGCCAAGCAATATAAATGTAATATATTATTTCCATGCAGGTGACCACAGACATGCTACGACTATGATAATATAAAACAGCGCAAATAAGCAGGGCTAGCAGTGATCCTGTCTGCTTCACCTGCCTCTCTGGCTCAGTCCAAACCACTTAAGCTCCTTATATAATAGGAATAATTTTTCTTATCTTACTTTTTTTTTATTGTGTTCAGATGTGCCTGGAAAATTGAGTGTGAAACTGGCCATGCAGTTTTTCTGGAGAATGAGGGAAGAGTACCATGAAGAGCATCTTCACCATCAGTTCAGCTTCCTGTTGGTACAGGCAATAGGAAAGAATGCTTTGGACTCTGCAGCTTTTCACTGTACAGACCTAGTTCACTCAAAGCAGGGATGGCTGCTGTCCTAATGTGGGACTGTGGGGAGAGGAAAGAACTCCTTCTGCACCATGTTACATCCTGAAGAGAGAGAAGTATGCACTCTGCACTTTGCCCAGTACCACGTGCTCTCTACATTCCTCCACAGCTGGTGCATTGAGACAGGCATACAAATGGAATAGGCTACACCTTGTTGGGACTGCATTAATATTCAGCACTGCAGTAAAATAATGGGAGCTGGAGACAACAAGAGAGATAAAACCAAAATCCTGGATCTGCAAAGACTGCAGGCAGTTTGGAAAAGGAAGCATAAAGCAACTGTAATTACTACACTGTTTTAAATAAATACATACAGGGCAGAAACAGAATAGGGATAAAATCATTCAGAACCACATGCTTAAACTCAAATATCTCCTAGGCTGGAGATAACTTTGACAATCTAAAGAAAAAGAAAAAGTTTTACATCTAATATACCTATACTCCATTTATAGTGAGCAGAGAGAAAAAAAAAGATTTTGACAGGTACTTTTTTTTTTTTTTTATTTTCTAGGTAACAGAGGGCTATAAGCAACTGCTTATTGTTTGGCTAAATTTAGGTGATGTGGTTCCTAGCCTTACTGACACAACCTTCTTTACAACCTCGATGGCTTCATTTGTGATACTTTCAGATGGGAATTTGTGAGTTAAAAAAAAAAAAAAAAAAAAGGCAGCAAAGAAATACCATGTTTTTATACCACCAGTAGAACTGTTTTTTTTTTTTTTTTTTTTTTTTTTTAATCACTGAGGTAGTCATATTTGTTTCCTACGTAGGCACCCAAGGATGATGTTTCCATCTATCTACAGGTACCCCACATATTGCTATGTAAAGAAAGCAGCAAGACTCCTTCCCTCTTCTTTCTTTTTTATATGCAAGTTCAAAACTCCTAATTTGTAAGTCTCTCACTAGCCAAACCGAAATTTCACTCCACTTTGATATACGGTATTACTTAGATATACCTGTACATGAAGGCATAACAGAAAATGTTTAATACTACAACATGTACAATTGAAACAGCTGTCAAAAACAAATATCCCTGTTTTGAAACCAAATTTTAAGTTTCTACCACTCTCCGTAATGGAATTCTCTGGAAGCTGCTAGAATGATTTTAAAAAAAACTTAAATGATACTTTAAGTGGAACAACTGTATCTTAACTAATTTTCTTACCTACTTATGATTTATTCATCTATTTGTGATTAAAGTTCTGAAAAATGACACCTTTAAAATGTACCAAAAAAAAAAAAAAAGAAAAACTTGAAAAAGTTATAAATACAAGAAATAAGTCTCAGTAATGGAAATAATGGAAATGAACTGGCAGCATTAAGTTTATGTGTTTCTGCATATCATTACTATATTAATGTTCAGTGTTATATTTGAAAGAAAACAATTAAGATCAGTGAGAAAAGCTTCATATATTTAATAGTTTGTACTTGAATGGCACAAAACAGAAAAATATCAATTATTCCAAATTGTGATGAACTTTCCCAGCACAGCATTGCTGCTGCACACTACAAAAACAAAACAAAACAAAACAAAAACAAACAAAAAAAACCTTCTAACTAAGCGAATAGGAACAGGAGCAGTGCAATGCAGATGCACATTCAGACTGAGTTGTCCCTGTGCTTTTCAATTCATCATGGCAGCTTCACTGGCAGTTTCTGTTCCCTCTCTCCCCTCAGCTTCTTCAGCTGCACTTCCTTCTGTGGGAAAAAAGGTGCACAAAAAAGTAAATGTGAGGTCCTGATTCACCTCTATTATTTTCTTCTGCCAAAGGTAAATGTGAAGAGCTTGGAGAACACTGAGAAGATTGGAAATAATATCCCAAAGAAAGAAGATGGGGAAATTTCAAACTGTCAGAAAAGTATGTGGAATACAAGAATATGAATGGAGCTGTGAATAAATTCTGGCAAGAGTCCTTAGAAAAATGTAATCCATACTGCTTCTAAAACTCACAATTACAGGAAGATTTTCCTAGCTAAACATATGCATGTAGGACATGTATCAGTACGGAGGGTTAAAAAGACACCCTTACATCTTTCTCCATGTTGCAATATTCCCTATACTTCTCTGTCTTGTAAGAATTATCACTCTGCAGGCTGTACCAGAATCACTATTTCTCATTTACTGAGTAACACTTTCTAGATATGCTAGCATCCAGGGGTAGCATTCTTATGCAGTGATGACTCCTCACATCTTCACTATTGAAAGACAACTCCTCCTTTACGCTTGATCCCCAGAGAGCTTGCCTTCGCAAAGAAGTTAGATGTTTCAGTACTTCAAAAAAGTAGTCTGACATTAGCAGAAGTGTCACATTATGGCAGAGTTATTTTTATACTGCCTACATTAGGATTATCTTCTGGCATCAGCAGGAGATCTGACAGAGCTGCCAGTTGCTGGATGAGATTGTACAGTGGCAAAATAAAATATATTAAGGTAAAGTGATGTATGAAAGAGAGGGTGCACTGCAAGAAAACAATTCATCTGCATCAGGAGCACTTTACAAATTAAAATTCAAAGAGAAATATTCAAAATGGTATGCAGAAGTATATGACAAAAGTTGTATATAAAAGAGTAGCACAAATATGCACAGCTGAATTAGGAATGATTAAACTGCAGGAAGAGTAAATAAAATCAAGAGATAAATATTGGCAGAATCAAAATCTAAAACTGTGAAGAGGTAAAACTGAACAATGGAAAATATTGCTTAAATACATAGTATTGCGGCAGGTAAGAATGCTGACATTCTTTATGCCAACAGTATCACTAGGAAGGTCAATTGTTACTGTGTATCTGGCAATTAATCTCTGAACCAGTAGAGATTATCTTCACGAACTCCACAAGAGGTGCAGAAAAAATACAACAACAACATTTTGTGAAATGGTAATAGTGAGGTAATAAAAAGCATCCAGAATGGATTTTCAATAAATCTAATTTGAAGGCCTTGTCCTAAACAGCATGTATATCCCTTTTCCCCTCAGAGACAGGGGGCAGTCCCTAGCTTTCTTTTACTGTACACTTAAGTTACACTCCAACCTCACATTCTTGGTCTTTAAAAACAAGAACAAACAAACAAAAAAAAAGTAGTTTGTGGTGAAAGGAATAGTCACTGGCTGGTATATCTCCTATTCTGATCATGAGTAATTAAAACAGCACTGTGGTCAGACCTGTCTAGTTGTTCTATAGGCAGCATATCTGACAGAGCCTGTAAAGCACTGATTTGAAAGAAAAAGTTTAATCTCTTCTTAATTCTCTGTATAGACTTTACTCTGTATCTGACCAAGAGCACTGAATACAGGAGTTTTTCACAGCACTTTTTTTTTTTTTTTTTCCCCTATCAGATCCTTCCCCCAAACAGCCACTTAGATGAACACCAGGTGGTTCACTTGGTTTACAGAATTCACTATTGTGATAAATAACTGAGAAGACCAAGAAAAAAACTCTGTATAAAATAAAATATTTATGCAGACCAGTCACAATAGAGTGAAGATACTACATCAGAACACATGCTGCTGCATACAGTGTATTTTGAAAAACAACAGACTAGAACCCTACCTCTGATAAAATCTGCTTGTACCTATAGCCACTTTTTATTGGCTTATTCATCCATATTCTTAAAGTGACATTTATTCACTGGAATTTTTCAAAAGCAAAAGAATTGGGTTGGGAACCACGAACTGGAAAAGCTCTAATAATATTTCCATTCACTTCTTTTTACTACTAACAGTGCAGGAATTATGAAATTTCATGAATAATTTACATAGCTTTCTTAGAAATCTCAAATAGCAAGACCTATATTTATACAGAATGCATCATAAGCAAAAATATTTGATTTTGTCAAATATACTGTTTAAAGTAATTGAATATTAAATAACAATTAATTTATTTAAAAAGCTATTTTGATCAAATCTGATTCCAAGTAACTTTTGAAGACCAGAAAAATAAATTATAATCTGTTTTGACCAAAAATTTACATTGAAATCTAACACAAATTCTACACATTATAATCTAAAGAACTAAGCAGTAATTAACCAGGAGTATGAAGTGCAAGTTAAAGATAGAGATAAAGTTAGAGATGCCACCAGATCATGATTACAGTCATGAAATGAAATTACAGTCTAACACATCTAAGAAAAAAAGATTAAAAACTTGCACAAAGACTTATTTCAAAGACAACTGTCCAATAGTTTTTTCATCACTGCTTTCTAACATCTCAGAGACTGAAATATATTTTCAATATACTACATGTTCAAGTTGTCTATTAACTTTATGATTCATTCCAGGATCTTCAAATTTTCTGTTGTTCTTTCTTGGAATAATAATGTGCTGTCCAAATGATTTCTTTTTCTCCAAGGATTATTTAATGCTTCTGCTTGCAACAGCAAATGCTACTTATGAATTAGCAGGAATCATTTATACAATAAACACCCTTCCACTTCCATAGAGAAAGATTAAATAATGTGAATTTAAATAAAACAACTCCTAGAGAACTTAGGTAAAAATACTGTCTCCTACTAAGACCCTGTAAGTCACACTTCACTAGCTACAGAATTTCGAATTTCAAAATCAGTAAGTGCTAATTTCAAGCACAATTTAATTACAAAAATGTAAAAACAAATATTTGGTCATATCTAAAGCTCTGTGTAATGACCAAGAAGGATCAATACTTTTCCTTAAGAAGTCTTTAAAATAATAAATGCAATCTGAAGTTGTACTACTCTCTGATTTATAACACTGCAACTCTTGAGAACTTGATACTTTTGATTGATCAGACATGCTGTTCCTGTTTTTCCCTTACTCCTTTTCCTCCCCCAAAACACACATTTTATATATATGGTATCTTAAATGTGAATTATTTTCTGCCCTTGGAAAATTAGAAATAGTTTTACAACAGCACAGACAAGAAAATATGCAGAAAGTAACATACATTTTGAAGTGTCAAATCACTGATGTTAGTTGATATTGCTCTCAGCCAGTCAGCACTCTCCTGGGCTGTATAAAACTGAAGTATCCCAGTACTAACTCCATCGAGTGCCAGCACTTCAAATGCATTAGATCTGCAGTAAGAAGAAATATATCCGTAAAGGAAGATATATCAGTTTTCTGAAACTGTCCAATATCTCTTAGTGTTTAAGTGATCCTTACAACTTTTGAAAAGTTTTGGGGGTTGAATTTACAAATAAAAAGAAAGGCAACAAAAAGAAGGATAATAATGGACAGTATCAGCAGCAACACATACAATAAATACTTTCTCTGTACCAGCATCTATATGTGCTGATCATTTACTTCCCTTAAGCATACCAACTGTTTATAATTACTAAACTTAGGGTAGTGTACTCAGGAAATATGAATTAGATCTTTTTGAATAAATATTAATATTTTTGAAACCAAAATGACTTTTTTCTTTACTGCATTGTTGGTTTCATTTGCTAGGAATGTAAATGTTGCAACAAATTGCCTTCTCTAGTTTTAATTTATTAAATTCCTATACTTTCTATACAAAACTCTAACCAAAGTTTCCTTTAAGTTCTTTTATGACATAGGAATGTGAGAAATGTACTTGAAAGTTCATTTATAATATTTTTGAATGTAAGGCCCTTTCTCATAACAGCATCTACATGTGCTAATATTCAACTGAATTTTATTCAATTTTTATGCTTCGTTTATATCTTTAAAGCAACTTTGTTCTACAAATGCCAGTGTTTCCTTAACAGATGTAGGAAGCTGAACTCTGTGCTCTAAAATCCCACACATCTGGATGATGGTGGGATACACTTTTTCAACTATTAAATTTTTCAGTAGGAATAACAGAAGTCTATTCAGCAGTGGCATGGAAGTACACTGGTTATATATATTTAAAACATACGACATGCAATAGTTTCAACTAAATTTCAGAGAGTTACATAGATTACTTCTTAGGTGTCCATGCGTGTCATGAGAATTAGATTTTACTTATATACTATTTTGTTTGTATTTTTTTTATAACTTGGAGAATATCACCACTCTCTGTTATGTTTACATAGTTGCTATATTTATACTTTAATGCTGTATTGCTTTCTATTGAATCCAGAATACTGTTCTGTGAAGTTGCTGGGTTGGGTTGTTATCTAGGAATCTCTTATCTAAGGTGAAATTTTCTACTGTTTAATTTATGATATATGTCAATATGAGCATTCAAAATGACACACAAAGGTTACGTGAGTCACTCTGACCCTTACTGAAAAAGTTATTAACTTAACAATTGTAATTTGTAGGGAGTTTGATAGTAAACATGAAGACTAAAATCTACATACTAAAAAGGTAATATAAAATACCCATCATATGCAATATTAGCAAGATGCAATATTCTTATATATATGTACACATAGCTGATACCCTTTACTGTTAAATGAGTTGTTAAGTGTTATACTTGCTGCTAACAAAAATAACATTCTTGGTCTGAAGACTTAAATGTTATCAGTAGATTCCCTTGATTTCCTTTCATGATTGAATTATCATGTTACCTACTAAAACCTAAAAACAATGTCAAAATTCTGTGTCACTTCCGTTTCAGGAGATCTCTGTTTCATCTCTTTAGAAAGAAAGAAAAGGTAAACAAACAAACAAACAAACAAACAAAAAACCACAACAACAAAACAAACAAACCAAAAGAAAACATGTTATATTATCTTCAAGTAAACTGAGTGAAATAATCACCCCTTGAGCATACGGTTCCTTTTATCTAAGGCTCTCATAAACATCCCTGCAGTGCTGTAATGGAATGACTTATGGTATGATCTCTTCAACATCCCTCTGACACAGGGAACATCTATTATTGACTATGCATTGATATACAGTGGAACATGGAAACAATCAAACTGCTGCCTTGAAGAGAATCCATTCACAATGCATAATTTAGACAGAAAATTAAAATATCGAAGTTAAGATACTAGAATCCTTACACAAGTGAGAGAGGACAATCCAGAGCATTTAAGACAGAAAAATGGTGCACTTCACTGTCACCACATAGGGTGCCTACATAATAACTCAGGTTTGGAAGATACATAAATGTAGGCAACATGAATTCCTTATCTAAGTGGCACAAAGTTACACAATTGGCTGATGAGAGATCACAGAAATGAACTCTTAGGGTAACAGCTAATACAGCTAACACACAATCATGTTTTTTGTTGTTGTTGTTTGGTTTTGTTTTTGTTTAAACAAAGGCCTCTACAAGTTTTGTTATAAAAATTAACCAATCTTTTCTAATTTGAAACATGGTTCTGGCAATACTGCAGATGACACTAAAGCTTCTGCTGTCCTTTACCTTATTAAAATATTGTGATCGGTTTTAAAAGACAGTTAAGAAATTCAAACAAAGGCAGCTAGATATCTGAACGATTCACTGACACGATATTTGCACAGAATCAAAATGTAGGATGTGAGGGATCCTAAAAGTCCAGGCCAAAAATGGATGCAGTATTTAAGATGCAGGTATTTCAGATGTCGCCTCACAAATGCAAAGCAGAGGAAAATAATCGCTTCCTTTGACCTGCTGACTCTGTTATTACTAATACTGTCCCATTTGTGGCTACCCTTCTTCCCTGAAAGTGCATACAGCTGACTCATGTTCCACATACTAACCAAGGTTTGTTCTCAACCTTGCTCAATGTTACTATATTATTTCTTGCTTTCAATTACGATTGTTTCCCTCTACAAATTCCATAATGTATTGTTGTATGTATCACACTGTGGTCTGTAAAATATAATGTATATAAGGCAAGACGTGAAAACAATTATCCAAACTAAAACCAAAAGCTAAATGAAATGTTGAACTTTTTTTTTCCACTTTAAGTGAAACAACCAGTACATGATGCAAGCACCAAGACAGCACTGAAATTTAGGTGAAAATAAATCCTAGAGGCTTAAATACCACACTTTTCTCCATTTCATCAAAACACAGAAAATAAAAAAAAATAGAGGGACCTCTAAGCACCTACTCCTGCTTGCTGACAAGGATGAGCTTTAATATCACATAAGAGTTTTGAGAGGTTTCAAGATGCTATGAAGTCACATCACCACAAAATAAGATGACATGGCTTTTTTTTGTTTTGTTTTGTTTTGTTTTTTGGGGGGGGGAAGAGGGGAGGTGGAGGCTTAGAAGAGGGAAGAAGGGGGAAGGCTTAAAGACCATTTTAAGACACAGCTAGAGGAGATTCTTGTCTCTTTTATTCCTGCTGTTATTATATTATTGCAACGAGAACCAGAAGTAAATGGAGTGGAGTTCTGATAGTTTGAAACAGCAGAAAATGAATACTGACTGCAACTTATAACCTATACACAACTATATATGGGGTTAACAGGCTTCAAATCTTTCTAAGACTGCAAATGCCACCTACCACCAAAAAAAGGAGAAAAAAGCACAAAACAGGAAACAGAAACATAGGCAGTAACTTCTCTGTTCCTTTACACTGACTATCACTTGAAATACACACCTGATGACACTATCAAGAATTTTACATAATTATTTTAAGTCACTACCAAAGCTCATTAAACTCTTCTCTGAATGAAACACAAGACAAAATCCTTCCAGTTTCCACTTCAATAGATTCATCAGTCATATGGAATTTCCCCTTCTTCCATATGATTGGAAGCATTCTTCATCACAAAGTAGCAATCACTGAATCTATCACATAAAAATAGTCTTACTGTTGCGAGAATTGTTTGAACTCCAAGGCTGAGAAAACTGAAGGCCTTTTACTCATCTTGAAAGACTGGAATTTCATGGTGGTTTCCAGTGCAGTCTGGTCAGAGACAAATATCACAGTTGCTGTGAAGTCACAACCAGACATTGTTTGCCAGCATCTGAATATCATCGCTTTGTCAGGTGTGGATGAAGCATTCCACTAGCAAAGATTAATTGCCAAGAATATGCTTCAGTGTCTAATGTTAGAGATCCTTTCTGCTGATGTGTCTTCTATGGGGAAATACACAAATGCTGCAGATACAGAAAAAGCTCTTTGAAGATGGAAATATTTTCCTTTTAATATTTCATATTAAAATATATTAGTTTCTAAAGCTTCCTGTTTCTCTACCATTTCTACCAAATATGGCCATACTATCTTTAACTCTACACATGAGTGTGAATGGTAACACCTAGAATATTTGTTTTTCTTCAATTCTAGAAATTTGGGATGAATTACCCTCACATTTTCTATTATTTTCATATTTGTATCCCAATCTGAAACTTTCTTTCCCACAAGCATTTCCACTAAATAGCATGAAGCACTGGTTTCTTTACTCAGCCTATTTTTATCTCACTTTTACTGTGAAATGTCTTTTTTTTTCTTTTTATTACATTAACTTATTTTAATAAAATAAATGCTGTCTTAGCAAGAGTAATGTTAGTTTAAATAATAGATGGGCATTGGTAGACTTAGTTCTCTTCCTGACATTGACACTTTTCATCAATTAATATTAATAAAACAAAAAATGGCAACTGGGAGTTTTGTGATACAGAGCAGTTGGTAAATAAAGAGGTGTTACGTCAAAAGACTTTTCTAAGAGAAAATCTATTTTCAATGCCAGCTGGACTGCAAAAAGCTGAATTTTTGTGTTATTGGAGGGTAAGGATTTCAGTCATTCAGTCTTTCTTCCTCCTTATGTCTGAATTCAATTTTTATTGCTTTTATTACAGAGTTTTCTAATGGCTTGTTTACATTTCTGTATGACTCTCTTGCCAGAATTTCTATTTCTAATTAGCCTGAAGTATTGTGGATTATGGAATGAAAATTCACCCCCAAAAAAGAATTGTCTAAATTATTTAATCTCTTTGAAATGGTGTTAAAAAATAATGGGGTGTACTACTGTAAATGAAATACAGCCTCAAAAAATGGGCAAAGTTGCTTATATAATTAGACTGCTAACAGAAACTATTGAGCTAAAAAGCTATCGAGGTATTAAACACATGCTTGGATTGCATGTCGAGTTTGTTTCTTTTTTTTAGTGAACATTTTGCTTCCAGTATTGTAACTTTGTTTTATTTTGTATTAAACTCAGAGTAATGATTTAAGATAATTTGAAGTGACACAGACATTTTGCTTCTATCTAACTGATGCGCCACTAACAGCTCCCAGCTGTATCCCATTAAATTTGTAATAACTCACGTAGAAGAAAAAAAAAAAAAAAGGATTGTGGGAGATGGGATGGTTCTAGCATTGATTAGGTGTCTTATCCTGTACCCCATGAAGTCACACAAAAAGTTACGGTAGTACTGCTGATGGGAACTAACAGCGGTACTGTCACCAGCTGAAAAGAGAGTAGTATGCAGGTGTGAGATACTTGGCTTTGTTGCAGAGAGAAAAATCTGTGGAATTACAGTCTGCCAGACTCAGCGTGCTTTACTTGTTGCAGAACAAAGAAAGAGGTTGAGGAGCCTTGCTGGAGAACAGAAGCAGCCTGAATGACTGAAAGACATATGAAGTATCACTGTGCTACTGTCCTGTCTTGAGTGCAGAACGGTAGTAGGATGGGTCACTGTGGTGGGGTGGAGAATGGAATATATGTATCTTTATCAATATGCGTTTTATAATTTCAGCACAATCATTGGTTTTTGATAATTCAAGGGAGAGGATTTCAATTTCACCCCATTCAGGCAAACAAAATTCTGTTGCCTAAGTAGGTGAGAGGCAACGGACACAATTTGTAACATGGCAAATTCCAATTTGACATCAGGTTTTTCATTTTTTCATTTTTTTTTCTTTTGTTTTTCCCATGAGGATGATCAAATACCGGCACAGGTTGCCCACCAAGTTTGTAGAATCTCCATCCTGGAAGGTGTTCAGGAGATGGCCCTGTGCGATGTGATTTCATTAGACATGCTTTGAGCAGGGAACAGGACTGGGTGACCGCTGGCATCCCTTCCAGCCTGACTTATTCTATGATTCTAGAAGTGAGACATGCTGAACACAGGAACTATTTTGGTTTAGCGTAAGGGACTGTGTGAGACAGAAGAAACACAAGACATCCTTATTTCCATCCACTGACTCCAAGGTGAGTCCAGGGATTTAGTGTATTTGTAGGCAAATGACTACCAGATATCTACAGTCAGATGAGATGAATCTCATCCATTAAATTCGAACCTCACATAGATTTTGAGCATGTGAATAGTCCCAAAGAACCTATGCGATCGTCATTTTACCTTAAGTTATCAGCATGCAGACAAATTTTTAGATTCTCCTTTGTGTTCCTTTGTCACAATGGAAACATGCTGGAGAGGTTAAAATTTTAAATAATAAACCACCAAACTGTATTTCATATTATTCATTATAGGAAGATCAAATTTATCTTAATGATGTCTTCAGAGCTGACTTAATAGGTCAGTAGCGTAAATCTCAAATATAATACACGATTTTTTCTTTCTGGCACATATAAGATGGCTAACACAATACACGGACAATTTTTACTGGACTGCCTCCCATTTTAATGCCAGCTAAGTTTCAGTTTCAAGAACTATATGTCTTTTGACATAAGGGGAGTCTATAAGTCATGACAACAACTCTTTGTCATGACTACAGAGTTCATCAGGGTCATTATGTTTAAATTATATGCAAAAGATTACTTCTTGAACATTTTCAGTTCTCCAGCTGATTTGAATATACTGTTTATACTGTATAAGGAATTCAAACACATTTGTTAGAGAAAAATACATGGCCATGTGCTTGATTTTCACTTAGCACTGTGGCAGGTTTACTTTGAAATCTAAAACCTGTCTGCTTTCAGAAGAAAGAACAATATACCTTTATCGTATTTTTATTATTACTATTATTGATAATACAATGCAAACCAGGTTCTTTCCCATAACACCCGTCTATGCCTCTGAAAAAAATGCATTTCTGGAACAAAAAGATACTGTGAAAAACAACAGTGATAAAGCTAAATAATGAGCACCACAGGCTACATGCTTCAACACATTCAGCTAGCTCCAGAATTCTTTATTGCTATTTTGGTGTCAAAGTTAGTGGGAAGAAAGCAGACCTGCCACAGAACCTCAAGGCTATTTATCCTGAGGCATTTAGTGGGGACAGAGTCTTGCTGAGCTAACTCTGGTGGATTAGAATTTAGTATTTTGTCAGCAGAAGAAAAGATAACTTATGTCTCACTTCCTCCAGAAACAGAAAAAAAAGGTAATAATTCTTTGAACTCTGTGGTAATATTAATATACACAATCCCCCGGAGTAATAATTTGTTATTTGTTATGTATATATATATTCTTTTGTTGTTGTTGTTGTTTTGTTTTTGTTTTTTGGGGGGTGGTGGGGAAGGGAGGGAGGAGAAGGATTTATTTTACATTTCCTTTTCCACTGTTCTGTCTTCTAAAGGAGGTTATTTACTAGAACTAAGAATGAAGAGGTGCCACATGAATTTTCCAGAGCAACACAACTTCGGGGGAAAGGGCGAATGGTTCCCGCGTACATTCGTGTGCTTAGCTGCAGTACAGATTTTAAAACTAGATGCTAAATATTGTGAGGATGAAGAATAAAAAAAATAAACCACCTCACTCTCCATAAGTTGGCTTCCTGCAACTGAACAGAATTAAAGCGATGTGTTTGAGCATGTGACTATATTGCCCTAGACTGCAAAGCAGCAGCAATTCCCTTAATTTTGATGCCATTGATTTTTGATGCACTTTTAGACTGCAAATATCTTGCATCCAGAATGTCTAAATTCTGGCCAAAACATAAGGAACAGGTACTAAATTGGTCCCTAACTTTAAGAATCAGTATTCAGTGCTGATCTTTATTCTAACTGCATGGCATAGCTCCTGTCTAGCTCCTTTTTCCTGCTTGACTTTTCTCTGAGTTAGCCCTTATTTTATATTAGGGTGTGTCAGTCTCTCATTGTGGAGAGATCTACAGAATAACTATTCATTTCTTGGGCATCTCTCTGTTAACAGTCTGTTGAGAAGAGCTTATCCTGTAGCCTGTATTTACCTGACCCCTAGCAACTGACTTCCAGAACATCTTGCTGTTTAAGTTAAATTGTAAAAGTAGTATTAGAAATACTTATTTCAACATTTTTTTTTTAATAAAAAACACACATGGCAGTGGTCAGGCAGCTAATAAAAATTGGTGGGTAGCACAATTTTAAAAAGAAAATCTCAGATTTCATGACTTTTTCACTTATCAACTTAACAATGTAGCAAAAAGCAATAAATTGTCCTATACATCATATTCCTAAACACAGAAAAAAAGTACTTTATGTAGTGCTAAAAAGCTCAAGAAATTCAGAACAAAGGTTACAGAATAGACTTCCTTACAGGCAGGTACCAAGCTCTTTAGTACTTTATAACTACACTCAAAAATCAATAGGCATGGTAAAAATCACAAAACATTGCCCACAGCAATATGTCACATTTATTACAAGGCTACTAGGTCTAAAAGTCATTGAAAATTGCTTTCACTTTCCATACCTATGCTGAATGGGAAGAAAAAGAAGTTTAAATTCCTTAAGTGCCAAAAAAACCCTCCAGTTGACAAATGTTAAAACACTAGAGCTAAAAGGAGGAAATGTACCTGAAGAGAAAAAAATAACTCTTCTTCAAAATCATGTCATATTTTAAATGGATTATATACATAACGAATTTTTGAATAAGAAGCTGCTACATTTAACAGAATAGTAAAACATATCATAGAAGCACAGGAGGAAAAAGTCATGTATAGGTATCACGCCCAATGCTTTGCCATTTGCAAGTTAAAAAAAGTAAATAAATCATATATTGCTCAATGCTCATTACTATTAAATCTCATTGCTATTAAATCCTATTTTGCTAACCAGTTAGACAGGACAAGTTCCACTACTACAGAGACGGCTCTAGAATACCACCATTCCAGTGGTTAGAAACCATTGGCTGATTTTTATCCTGATTTATCCTTCCTGTTAACCCAACACCCTAAGAAATCAAAATAATAGGATATATTTCTATATGATTAACTAAAAACACTGTACACTTAAGTACTGTATCCATTCAAATTTTATGTTTTAATTCGAATAACCAGAATTGTACACAGATTCTAGATCGGGTTTTAGCAATGTTTGTACAATGGTTTTTATGCTTCTCATTTCTAGAAATTGTTTCTCCTGCTATATTCTAAAATATCTGTTTTTCCTTCATAAGTCTGCAGAACAGTGATATCCCAGGGTTATTTTCTGCCTAACTATGGTATGGACCTAATCCATTCCTTCCTCTGCTGCTGTCCACCAAAAGGCTCCATTAGGCTCCTATGGAAAATGAATTTATTTGTTCTAGATTTTTGTTCTAGTAAGAATCCTTAATGCCATTCCCCTACACTTGGCACTATTATGTTGTATTCCATTTCCAATTGTTCTATCCTTTCATAACATATTGTGCTCTTCTTCTGTGTAGTGGATGCTGATTCTGTCACTAATGATTTTAATTAGTATAATTTTATTTTCTGTATCATCAGTCAGATAGTCCTTAAGAGATAATAACATCCATCAAAACCTTTGCTTTCTTTTTCTACTTACTTTTTATCAGATGTTATTCTCTTTCGCTCCTTAGCAAATCGAAAATAATACCAGAATTTAATTAAGTTGTTTTTGTAATTGGGATCACAGCTACTAGGGCTTATAGGTGCTGGACCAGAGTTACTTCCAGCTCACCCATTTCTTCTGTTCAGTTTCCATCTTCCAAATACGTATTTTTTTTCAGTCTCTAAACTTACAGTGTTCAAGAGGTTATAGCTATACTACCTTCACTTAAAGCATCAGTCAATACAGCAAACAAAAATGATTACCTAGGGCTGTCAGTGCCCATTGTAAGGACTAGAAATACCTACACATAGTTCCAAATAAGGTTCTATATATTCTGTTAGAAAATATGAAAGATCATAAATGACTAGAACTATGTTCTTCACCTTCTATGTGACTACTGGTCTTTACCTTTCTATCTTAAAAACAAAAAGTCTGCAAACGACATCAGGAACAAAAAATTATTTTGGGTAAGCAAGGCTTACTTATTCCACTGTTAAACTTGTATCACATTTAGTGACCAACTCTGTCTTTAACAGTCAAAAAATGTTTCCATTCCTAGCAATTGCGTGTACTCACAGGAGCAGAATTCTCACTGTCCATACTACCTTAATAGTTACAGAGAAAAATAGCACAAATGGACTGGCGAGAACTGTAAAATTATAAAAGTAGTGGTGCTATATAATAAAAGCAAGGACATTTAAAAGCCAACGAACTAGTAAGTAATCAAAAAGAGCAGACTAACCTATACGCTACAAAGAAATATTCAAATATATTTCAATTATACCATCAATATGAACTGCACTAATTACAAGTGATTTGTGCAGTTAAGATAATGTTTATCTTGATGTTCATACTTTCTGAAGATATAACTGGAAAGATCCTGCATTGAGAAGATGAGAAACATCAACTACGATGTTCATATTTCCTTTAAAATATTCTAGGGTTGGGAATTTTTAAAATTTTGTTTAGTTATGTGGAAAAGAGACTTCAGACTCTTTGCAGTATTTTTTTTCCATTCCTCTTCATGTATAAGGAAGGAAAACCACCTATCCCATTCTCTTTTTTTTTTTTTCTTCTTTTTTTTTTTTTTTTTCTGTTAATACCTACAGTGCAAAATCTAAAATATATGAAAGATATAGTTGTGTCATAAAGTCACTAATCTTCAGACTTTGTGGGAAAAGTCAAATGAAAAATCCAGTGTAATGAAAGTCAAAATATGACTCCTTTTTCTTACACCATGAAAAAAGAATACTTGTCACATAGAGGTGCTCCTGACCATCTTATGACACAAAAGCTAGAAGTATGTATTTTCTTGCCAAAGTTACTGGAAGACTCCAATGAAATACTACAACATACTTTAACCACAAAGGAAATAATATGGCCCAATCTGATTAGATTAGGCTAGATCTGATCTAAACCACACTAAAAAATATGCCATAGCCTATCTGAAAGCTCTAACTATATAACCTGTTTCTAACAGAAAAATAGTCAAAAATATTGAGGAAGATGCTAACAGTTTATACATTGTTATACTCTGCCTTTTACAAAGCAAAGGCATCAAAAAGTTGCCTTTCAGTAATAAATCAGACTCTGCTCGACCTTGTTCCTGAGGTTGTCTGAAAATTAGATTATTAAAACACTAGGAATACATACACATATCTTAAATATGAAAGCAAAAGTGATAATGAGGTCAGAGGGGCTTTCTAGACTGTCTGACAGCAGTATATTACATCAGAACAGCAAGAGTAGTTGGACTCACAGATACTATACTTAGCACACACAATTGATTTTAGTAAAAGAGTATGCTATGTGTTCTGTGACCATCTGGAAGAATTTCAGAGGTGAAAAAGCAGTGCTTTCAGTGTTACCTGTGAGTGAATAAATGGCCAAATAATCATACAGGCTTTAATATCCTTTCCCAAGCTGTAATATTTTACAAAGTTTCAAGAGAATGTCAAAAGCTAAAAAGACAGATCATTTTGGTAGAAAAATTACATAGACCTCTCTTTCAGAATTTAATTCAGGGAAAGAGTAGGGGAAATGTCCTTTTTGTCCACCTAGAAGAGAAGGCGCACAGCTGTGTATATGACACCGTAGAAAATAGTTTCAATTGTTCAACGATACAGACTTAAAAATGAGACGGGGCTGTACCAGTGCCAGAGTGCCTTCTCAAGACAAGGATTACATACAGATTCACAGTCTCCCTTTATATTGAAAAAGCAGGAATTCTCCTTACCGATCATATAGACCCTTCCAGACCTCCTTCCCCGTAGTTTTTGTTGCTGACCATGATGTTACATGGCATGGAATAATCATTTGATCAATTTGGGTCAGCTGTCCACATTGTGTCCCCTACCAACTTCCGGTCCACCCTTAGCCTACTTGTTGGGGGTGGGAAAAAGAGATGCTCAGCAACAACAAAAATACTGGTGTGTTATTAATATTATTTTAGTCAAAAATCCAAAACATGGCACCATGCAGGCTGCTATGTAGAATATTTACTCCACCCCAGCCAGACAGTACAGTATCAGAAGATACGTTATTTCAAGGCATTTTCAAAACGTACAGCAGCTGTTTTCAGAAGTGGAATCTCTTGGGATTGCTTCATCTAATGCATAGAGTGCATAGAACAGGAGTTAAACA
Source organism: Aythya fuligula (assembly GCF_009819795.1). Lineage (NCBI taxonomy): Eukaryota > Metazoa > Chordata > Aves > Anseriformes > Anatidae > Aythya > Aythya fuligula. The sequence goes on along the minus strand of NC_045561.1, from coordinate 99,263,734 downwards.
GCTCCAAACTACCAAGGTGATAACTGAATTCTAAGGTTTAAATGTTCTGTCTTCTTCCACTTATCCTTTAAATTCACAAACATTGATGATGAGCTGATGATGAGCTGATGCTTAAATGTGCACGCATAGATAAATTAAATTAATCCACAGGAGAACCTCTACGACCTGAATGGATTGGAGGCCTGTGATAGACTGGGAAGTGTTGGATCAAATGAACAGGTCAGCTGAAGGAGGAAGGAAGAAAGTGGTGGAGGAAGTTATGAGAGACTTTTTAAAATGGAATTAAGAGATCAGAAGAGGGTGTGGAACAACTTAAAAGTTTTCTGTGCAATTTATTATTATTGAGCTGTGACACTTCATCACAAAGTCTGGGAGAAGAGACGCCAACAGATTTAGGGGACCAATTGCTCTAAGCTAAAAGCAGGATAACTGTCCTACAAAAAAATAAAATAAAATAAATGATAATTCACATCATTTTTTTTTGGAAACAGGTAACAAATCTGGTGTAGATAAAGAAAAACAAACACGTTAATTTCTGATACTTCCTGGTAGCAGGTGACCTTAACAGTTGATGCTTCAAGAAGGATTCCAATTCTCTCATTTTCAAAAATCAGAAATATATAAATATAGGGCAACCCATAAAGAAAATGGAAACTAACAACAGTGAACGAACTGCTGTTCTCATAAATATGGAGAACAGTGGACTACTTGAACCACAATTAGTGACAGATTTGTGGCAGTCCTACCACGCTTAAAGGATTGCAGAAAAAAAATATGCATGCTGCAAAATGTTAGAACTTTCTCAAGCATATTATTTACTGAGGCTTCAACAGCCTTCACTTTTGCTTTTACTTATTTCCTGAAGCCCACAACAATCACCTTTGCTATCCTACTCCACTGTTGCTTTATGAACTATTGCCTAAGTATCTGAGATGTGGCAAGATTCTATGATGAAAAATAAAACACTTTGTACCCTCTACTTTGAGAAAATCTGTTGTCAGTATGAGTTCCTATATGACAATGATAGGCACATAACATTTTGCAGAATGTTATCATTTTTAAAGAAAAAGGAGTGTTTACTGACAATATCTGAACTTACTCTATTACAGAGATATGGAGTGAAATGTAATACCTTAAAAATTAATTCAAGTAATGCCAAGCTTAACCTCTGTGCTAGCTGCTGATGCTAACTGAATTCCCAAGGTACATCAGATTACAAAAACATATTTATAGGAGCTACATTTACAGTCTTTTTACTTTGTCTCATAATCATAATGCATGGTATTAATCTCAAGAGAAGATGGACTACATAGATTTTAATAACAAGACTTTCATATCTCCACTCAAAGAATCCTTATGTAGCCAACACTCCACAGTAAAACATTAGGTACAGCTAACTAAAACAGTGCTTCTCCTTTTAGATTACAAACCTTAATTTATCTGTTCCAGCTTTGTACCTCGAGATTCGAGCCATTGACAGAGGAACTGATAAGGTGTCTAGCCAGCGCTTCTCATATTTTGGTTCATTAGCTATGGGTGAAGAAGGTGATGATGGAGCCTGTGCAGAATAAATGAGAATCAGTAAGTACAGTTTACAAAACAACATAGTGCAAAAAACATGAATATTAATCTCTGGCTCTGCTTGTCTCAGAAAGGAATAATATATAGTGATAAAACTATTTAAGAAACTTTAGTTTCTTAAACTTTGTAGATTTAATAACTCATGAATTTAGTAGAGAAATAAAAACATTCACGAAGAAAGCAATGCTGTCCATCTTGACAATATATGTGATATAATTTGATACTATTTTGACTTAATTTTAGTATTGCCTTAATACTAAATAATATATATTGCCTGAATACTAACAATACATATATTTTTATAACTGAAAATAAGAAGGCAATTTGTTTTGTTTTAATCATAAATGTCCTGAATTTTATCTAAATGCAATGTGAATTACATTTTTGACTTAAACTAATTTGGTCCATGAAACTCTTTGACATGCCTCAATTATCAAAGAAAAAGACACAGTATCCTAATGTAAGTACTACAGGAGTCATTGAGAAGACTGGTTTCTTATTTATGCAACAGACTTTTATCCGTAGTATTATTTAATAGTTGATTTAAAACTCTGTTTTCTTTGTTATCACTACCTATATATGAAATGATGAATTTTGGAAATTTCATCTTAGAAGTTTTCCTTCAAGTGCCTCTATTGGAAAGACAAGGTTGCTGATACTCTCCAAGCAGTAGAGGATGTCCAGATCTCACAACAGTGAAAAGACATACTTTTATCATCTACTCATTACAGCGTACATAAGAAAATGATGTTAAAACAAATGTGTGCAAATGCCAGTGCAAATTAAGCTAAGGGAATTAGCCTGAATATATAGCTATTAGTCAAACCTGAAGTAGAGGTTATATAGATTGTTCAGTCTAGCCATACGTGTAGCATCTTATGTATTGCAACTCAATATTTAATTAATTCATGAAAGCAACACAGTATGAAACCTGATTAAAATAAAATACTTATGAAATTTTAAAAGTTGTCAAAGAACTACTGACACTAAAACTTTCAGGGAACTTCAGAGAAATACACATCTTAATACAGTTGCAGAATATTCAGTTTCTTCCTTGAGAAATAATATCCAGAGGTTTACACTATTGTATCACTGACTGAAAGTACAAAACTATGTCTAAACTGTGAAGAAAAATAAAGGAAAAAAAGACAAAGGTGGTAACTGGTTTTCTTTGCAAATGATTTGAAAATAGTGTTTACAGGTAAATATCAATTAAATTATGAACTGATTAGAAAATGATGGAAACCAATGCTTAGCATACCAATTCAGATTTATAATCATGATTATGAGCATATAAAAGGCTTATTAAATGAACAACAGAATGAGCTAGGATTTTCTTACAGAACACATGTAAACAATGCACTTGAAATTTTAAATTGGTATTTATATCTCTGCACTACCATGACATCTGCATATCTCACTTTTCTATAAAGAGAGCCATTACTATGTAAAGACAGGCAAAAAAAAAAAAAAGAATTTTAGGTCAAAGTTAGGCATCTATGCTATCTGTATCTGGACCGAAATTACCTGTCCCAGAGGACTTACCAGTAGAGGAGTGAGTTTAAAGATGGTTATTTTTATACGAGCCATAAACATGCACCAAGTAGAACAAAAGCAAATAAACCAAATGATGGACCAGCATCAGCTCTCTCATGCCCAGGTATTAAAAAAAATAAAACCTACCCAAAATAGAGAGCATTCTGGGAATTGCTCCATTTCTATTTTTTTCTTCCTGCTCATAAATCTTTTAGGTTTTTGTTTGCTTCTTTCTTTTTCCTGAAGTTCTTTCTTATAGTCAGCAGCAACTGATCTCTCTATTTCTTTAAATAAATCAAAATACTGACTTTCAGATTCTAACAGGATAACCGAGAGTTAGTGATTGAGGAACACTTCTCTAGTAAATAAAAAAAAAATGTAGTGAAATTGGCAGAGTTGGTTAACAGTAAAGTATCTTGTACACTGCAAACTCTTTAAGGAAAAGAATCATAGAGTTTCATTTAGAGTATTTGCAATCCCTAGACAATCCAGCTTTCTTTTGACTGAGATCACCTGATGTTCAGTATGAATATTTCATAATCAAGTCCATTGATTAATTCTATGTCATAGAATTAGCCACAAAAAGATGGCTTGAAAGCTTAGTTTAAACTTGGTAATATCATAGTGAGGAAACTGATGCATATTTTAGCATTCTGTACAAATGAAAATCATTGACAGAATGACAGGCAACCTAAAGTTGAAAATGATAACAGAGTCTAACATACCCTGTATTTCTTTTAGTAGGGTCTATTCTGTCTATTATGTAATATTCAATTTAAGAGTATTTTACAGAAAAAAAAAAAAAAAAAAAAAGAAAAAGAAAGGGTCACTAGCAATTTGATATTTCAGTGTGGTCCCTTACACTTCAGTCAAATGCTTTAGTAGGATAACAGCATAAAGAAGAAATATCTCCTTGTAAGTAAAGATAAAAATTTTAGAAAATCTACATCACAATTATCCACTAGATTTGTTAATTAAAGGGGGGAAAACCCTTGGTCAAAATTTATTAATCTCAAAGTTATGATTCTAAATGCTAATCTGTTATAACTTGTGTAAACTCCTAAGGAAATTTGGCTTCTGTAGACTATTTCAAAGTTTTGGTGTTTGATAAACATATGAGAAAGTGTTTTTCAGATGGTTATGTGTTTCACCACCCTAGTTCTGGGTTATACATGTAGAATACATACCTCATGATCCAGCCAGTAATGACCAAGAATAGGGAAATGATATAAAGAGGTCAATCTGGCTCAAGTCTCAAATTTCTGTTTCTTACTAAGCCATATTATACTAACCTGTTTATGGTAGAACGGAAATTAGAAACCTCCTTATCTTGTTACAGACAAAAGAGGGCATACACATGGCCACAAGGCCATTGCATAAAAATTAAATACTATCATAGGCCCAGCAGCCCATTTTATTCAGTTTGCCCTATAATCTACTAATACTTCAATCAGAGACAGATCCTTCACTACATCCCTTCAAAATGTGAATAAATGGGGATAAACAACATGGTGAAGAAGCAAGCCAATATAATCTTTGCAAACAGAGGTCATGCTTCAGAAATCTTTTAGAGTTTTCCACGCAGTTAGTTAATGAGAGGACCAATTGCTACGATGTACTTTGGTTTCCAAATACCACTTGTCCTCACAAAAGATTCTTAACTGATTTGCTATGAAGTAAGGCAAAGCCCTCAAACAAATTAATAATTAGGTTAATAGAGCAAGCAAAATACTTGTTAGTAAACAGTTTTTGCAGCGGAGTGTACTATCAGTGGACTCCCAGATATACATGCTATTCAGCGTACCAATTGATGATGTGGACAAGATGGTAAGCAATAGACTGATGAAGTCAACAATGTGAAACAAGTAATGAAAAACAATAAAAAGGAGATCAAACTGCAAACTGCAGCAGAAGCACCTCATGATACTGAATGACTGCTAAAAGGACTGCTAAAAATATTATAGATAAATGTATGTTAATGCTTATGAGGTAAGAATATATTAACTTTTCCTGGACTGTAATGGGTTATGAACAGATGATAAATACTCAAAATAACATCTTGCTGTTGCAGAAAAAGCAGATGTATGGAATTACTTTCAAGCAAATAACGATTAAGTAAATAAAGACTAATTAGACTGGAAAAGAAGTAACTGACATGATTGTATGACAAGTGTATATAAGAACACAGAGAAAGGGACTAGGATATAATGGCACACTTTCCCTAAAAATATAGTAAGATCCTAAAATACAGAAGGATAAAAACAATGAAAGAATGCATTTCTGTATATAAGAAACTCTAGTTCAGGAAGCACCTATCCAAAACATCACTGGAGGTGCAGAGAACATACCCCATAAATAATTCTACATATTTCCTCTATTCTTGGATTGTCTTGAGGGCATCTGTTGGGGACGAGCTTTTTGGCTAGATGATCCTTTGGTCTGACCAAGTGTACAGAGCTGGCTTGAACTTCAAGCCTTCTGTCTACTAAACAGCTGCTGCTCATGCTCTGCACACCATTCCTCCAAAGGACTAAAAAAAAAAAATGACTGTTTAGAGATAATCTCTTCAATTGCAGCTTTTATCCTCTGGTTCATCTCACACCTTTGGCTTTCTGCTGAGATCACCAACAATGTTGCCAATTAATACCAATTTGCTTGCAACACCTGTCCATTAAGAAATGGATTGAGTACAAAAATCTCATTTTTGACAGAACACTGAATGAGGATCAGTTTGTAATGACACATAATCACTATCCACCTGGGACAGCTGTGTGCTGTTGACCTGGAGGAGGGAATGATCCTATATCCCATTAGCAATCACTGACCTATGAAGGACAACGTGGGCTAGTGCTTTGTTGCTTTTAAAAACATATTCTGTAACTACTCATTATGGGACAACCATGAAGTCATACCATAAGTAGAATGAAAAGGCCTCCGTTAAGTGGGAGACCTAATCAGACATGTCTCTATAATTAAGCTTCCACTAAGAATATAGGAAAGACATAAATAGATCATAGTTCACTGTGATTGTCAACTTTTTATCTTTTTGTGACATATTATTTGCTGAACTTGGGCAACTCAATTATTTTACCTTTTTAATTTTAATTTTAAACTGTCATTGATTCTAAAACCTCTGCAAGAAAAATGTCATGTCCTCAAAAGGAAGCATTTCTGAATCCACACTAGTAATTTAATTTGTCGTTTCTGTTAGGCCTGCACCTTGAAAGCAGCCACAGTGATATTTTAGAATGAATGACATGCTGCTGCTTCTTTAAACACGGGCTTTAGGCAGGCTGAAGCTGGGTTAAATCAGTTCTGGACTCAGAAATACTTACAGTCATGTTGCTCAGCAAGCTTAATCTTGTTTTAAAATATACTTGTCAATTCATAGTATAAACACTGCCTGGTTCGCAGAAAGGCAAGTCTTGCAAAGTCTTCATAGTGGATGAAGGACTACACCTGGAACAGAAATGTATCTATCAAACACGCTCTCATATCACAATTAAGCAGAGGTAATAATAATTGATAGTGTTTTTTCTTAAAGGACTAAACTAATTGGCATCAATGATTTGTTCCCTTGAAAGTACTTTCTTTATTACCATGCTACCTTGCTGCTGCCAGCGGCCTTAAGAAATAAAGAGAAGACAGGACTCCTTATCAATATCTGAAATTTCAACTGTAAGTGCAGCTAGCACAAAGGATTCCACAAAAGGCTTGTGTTCTATATGACTTTCATTTTCTATGAAAACCCCTTAATTTTTGCACTTTTTTGCTAAATTATGCTTGAGGGTTTCAGAAGACTGGCAAGATGTTCACTGGAAAATTAACTTTCAGTTAATTTAATTTAAATTAATTAATAAATCTAATTAATGACAGTTTTGGCAAAATCTAAAATATAAAAGAATATAAAAGAAAATAAATAAGCAATTGTGATATGCATTAGGAAAATTTTTAGCTTAAATTCTGCGATCTTGTATTTCTTCCTGTAAGACTTTTACTGACAATTCATCCACTTTTTGCTTTAGAAGATTTATTCTTTCAAAGTCTATCATTAAACTCTTGAGGCTGTTCCATAAACTGGTACTTCTACCAAGCGCATGTGTATGTAACAGACATGACTTATTTTAGATTACTACTTGTGATGAACACTGGTTCAATTTCAGATGCTATTATTTATCTTTTGAGCTGTTGTTGTTGCTATTTCCTCTTTATTGAGCGTTGCTGAGAGTTTCTGAAAAGAGTATCAGATATTTCTCTGAAGATATGTGTATGAAAATGCTAGCAATATTAATACAACATTTTATCTTCATATATTGAAATATTTTCCTAGGAAAAACAACTCTGACATTGAAGTGCTAAAACATGGTATAGCATAGCTTAATTTCTTTAAGCTGTAACTGAAAAAAATGGCTAATACATTTTTATGGACTTTGGTAGAAAACCAAAACAACTCAGTGTAGTTAATACTAACTTAATCGCTTTTTTTTTTTTTTTTTTTTACAAGCTGGAGAGCATCTTGTCAAAACTCTATTACTGAAGATATTGCAGCACACTCAAAAGAAAGCCCTCAATATGATACGCTTTTCAAAGTAGGCATATTTGTCTTACTGTTATTTTGGAGGAAGGGAATTAGAATTATATCTTTTCCTGCAGCAGCACTGGAAACCCCTCAGCTCACAGTGTGTTGGTGGTGCTCTCTCTACACGTTTCAGTCAGGTCAGCGACTGATATCTGTATGTATATTGCATATACATATGCAATATACAAATGAATAAATAAATGTATATGTAGGATTAGTTTTCAGGGGATCAATGAACTAATCTGATCGATGTATAGCTGAGCATTTGCTAACACTTATTCTAGGGAGAGACAGGAAACAGACGCTGCTGACTAACTGGGGAAGAAAACAAGACCGCTCTATTTAGCAGTAAAAGGGTCTTATGTTAGCTGATATTAATCATGGAACAACACAATTACAAGTGTTCAGTAGAGACATGACTGAAATTCTTGCAGTGCCCAGCTAAAGAAACACTTTATTGAGGTATCTATTGTAAAGAGGAGTCAATTAGAGTGTTCAGCTTGTCTCAGAACTCAGAGGGATGTAATGATGATATCAAAATACCTGTGCATTTCTTTGATGTAGCATCAGTTCAGAAGAGGGTCTGTGTTTATTTATTTTTAATGGAATGCTTAGAGGCAGGTGCGCAGTTCTGTGACAGCTTTAAGAAGACAGTAATTATGTGGTAAAGTATGCATCACCAAATCATTTAATAAAGGCTTTTATACGGGAAACAAGCTCTTCCAGATGAAGTAACAATTTGGACAAGTAATTTGATGTCTTTAAAATTCGATGAAAGAAGCAACTTTTAATTATACAGCTCTATTCTACACTATTTTAATCGACACACATTGTTTAATTAAATGGGAAGAAGGTGAAACAGCATGTGAAACAAGGATACTGCCCCTCCATTTCTATTACAGAAAAAATGATTTAATTCCAGTGCTGCATCACGTGTAGGCTTCTGAAATTTAATGCCTGCTCTTGAAGACATGTAGTGCATTTGAATTAATGGATAGTTTTGCAGACACTGAGCACCTATATGTGGTTACATGGAGTCTGTATACGTGTTAGGGTTCTCTGCTGCCCTATTCACTGCAGTAGATACGCATTTAAGTCAATGAGATTGCTATTCTGCCGGTGAGGAACAAATTAAAAATCTTTCAATTATATAATTTTTTCTAGAAGTGATTTACAATGGAAAAAAATAATGAATATTTCATTACAGCTGTGCTGCTAGGTGCTGTACCTTTTTTTTTTTTTTTTCTTTTTTAAACGAACCAATAAGGTACAAGCCTGACTAAGATATTTTTAAAGAAAATGTATGGACTACTGCACCTTTTTCTTAATTTGTTTACCTTAGGCTAAATGTAATTGGTTCCTGAGTAACCTCAACAACCTTGCCTGCAACACCTTTCCCAGGCATATTCTTTCTTTGGAGGATGAGGGGGGTTGGAAAAGGGGATAAAGTGGTTTTTAATAAATCTCAGCACAAAAGCAGAAAGTAATTGTGACTCTTCTCAAATTATAACAGAAGTCAGGAAACAAAACACTATGTTAAAAGTATATAAGGAAAAATACAGAACAGAACACAGTGTTGAAATTATTATAGTCACTTCATAAATGCAACTGTACTGAAACTTCAGTGTTACAGACCGCTTTTGGCAGCCTTTCATATCCCCAGATGGGGTGTTCTGTCCTTGCTGAGAAGAATTAGCTCAAGGTTAGAGAAATTTTTTGGCCTTCACACACTGCAAATTCCTTGGGACAAATTTGAGGTTTGTCTCCTGCTCCTATCACTGACTGGCAACTCAGTGTCAATTTGTTGCAGAAACTTGTGGAATGACAATGGATGCAACTTTGAGGGAGGACCTGTTGCCTTGATTTCACTGTTGTTTATTATTATAAACCTTTTATGTATATCTGAACCACTGGAGTTCATCTATGCTAACATCACATCTAGATATGGGTCATCACTATTCACCTCTGTTTCCCTGCTGCTCATTACCTGGGCCTAGTATTTGAAACACTAATCTAACATTAACTATGGCAACAGTAAAAGGATCTTTTATAGTAATACTAGTAATGCTTGCTTTCATTTCTAACATTTCATCTTCTAACACATGCAGTCTTCAATCTCATGGATGCTCCCACATATTTTTTCTTTCTAACCTAGGACTTCTGCTACTCCCTGCTAACATACCTGAAAGATTGCTGCTCTTTCTGTTGCCAAAAGTTGATAAAGGATCATAATTTTGTTTAGTCATGCAATGGAGTTTTACATGTATAACTTCTCTTTATAATCTAGCTCTGCCCTGAAGCAGTCCACTTTGTGCCTTTGTAGTCATAAGCAGGAGAACAGATAACGAGGGAAAAGAGAGATGCATTTGTACAAAAATCAAATGCAAATTTAATTCATCCCCAGCTCTCATTCTGCATTCCTGAACATCATAAGCCAAACATAAGAGCATTGGTCATTAATAATAAACAACATTCCCACAAACTTCTTTGTCTGTATGTGCAAATGAATGGTACTCAATGCACTCAGTGCAATCTACAGAGCAATACAACTCTCCGCAAAATGGATTCCTGGTGACTGGTCAGATAACTGCTCCCTACAATCAAATAAGCAAGGTACTCCAAATACTCTAATTACAAGTGTAATTAAAAAGAAACTGTATAATCACCGCATTTCTACCAGCACTGATAAAAATAAACAACTTAGGCTTTATCTCCTAAGCCATTTTCTTTTCACTGCTGCTGAAAACTACAATGAACAAGTTCATAAGAAATAGGAGAAATGCATTCACAAGAGACTGTATATGGGAAAACAGGTAGAATCAAAAAATGAAAACAGATACGTTACAAAAACAGTTTTTTGTTTGTTTGTTTGTTTTTTTACTTGACACATTATTTATATTGTGATTGTGCTGCACGTTTTTTCTCAAAGATAAACAAAAAAGCCAGAACCTTCTAGTTGACCTTTCTTGGTCTTTGATTTCTTTTACTGTGGATAATCCCCACTTAAAAAACTGTAAAACTTCTTCTTGGGCTGTGTGTGAATATCAGCTTCACTTTCAGTGCTTAAGTGAGTACTTTTGAAACTAGTATTAGATGTCACGAAACTGACATATTGCTCAGTGTTCATTTATTTAGTATCTAGTAAGAATTCCTTTTAATTCAATGCCGTAAGTTCTTTCACCACCATTTTTAAGTCTCTAAGTTTAATAAACAAAACAAAAACCTTAAAAAACAAAAACACAATGTGACGAACAAAATATGACTTAAATTAAGATTGGGAAATTAAACAAGTGTTTAATTTCTGTGCAGAAGAAATGGCTATCCTGATGAATCACATATTAAATAGAAGAAGAAATAAACCCATGGAAAGGATTAACAAGATTAACAATGACAATAGGGATCAATAAAAGATGAGACTTTTAAAAACACCTTTTATTCATTTCATTAATATCATAGCAAAAGTCCTAATCAACTCAGAATTAGAGAAACATAGCACTTTTTAACCTCTAAATCTCAGATAAACAATTTCCTTACTCAATATCAAAAGCATTTTTATCAAAAGCAGATCTAGAGTAGTAGAGTAGGAAGTTATTATCAAATAGCTTTATTTTCTACTGATATGACTTCTGAGAGGTGTTATCAGAAACAGAAAATTTGGATTATTTTTCTCTGTATGTAGAAAGGAAATTGTTTCATATTTTATAGTGGAGAAAAAGGAGTGTGCTTATTTGCAGTGCGTTTTATCTCTTTTCATATAGGATCTCACCACAGAAGCAGTTCAAGGTATTCAGTTCAAGTGTAGCTAGCTATGTCTGTTTTAAGTATTTTCTTTTCTGTTCAGGAAAAGGAAGACGTGGTGATGATTATTTTCATAAAGGTAACCAGCACTGTCTCTCTAAGCTACTTTTTGTATTTAGTAGATTTATTATCTCTTATGCAAATACATTACCAAATGATACGCTATGAATCACAAGTCAATTTAAAGTTATAATTCTTTCATACACAGTGAGAAAATCATGGATTTTCAGATCAGGAGTTGGCAGAGTCTACTGGTATCACACACTGAATCACTATAACATAAAAGATATTGATCTGAAATCTTGAAACTTCTTTAAAGTGAGCTACAGAATGACAAAAATGAAGAATAAAATACAAATTAAGAATGATAAATAGCATGTTTATACTGAATTGGAAGGCACTACAGAAAAAATAAAATTATTGAAGCTTTTAGATGTGGTGCAGCCATTTCATTTCAGCTCAATGGTCTGGTTACTTACTGCATTGAAGTATCCATCAGCATAGCTTTTACCCTCAGTACAAGGGTCTCCAACACCTTGCATGCACTCTCTTCCCTTTTTGGGGAGGTTTGTTTTGGGACTACTGGTTTGGGACTGAGCTGTATCATTCTCTCACTCTGAAATCAGGACTACCATATATGTTAAAGACATAGGACCTACAGGTCCCACCAGATGTTGGGCATCTGTATTTTTCCTTTTTATAAACAGTATGTGGTGCTAAAGTAGGCATCTTTCTTAAATCAAAACTTTTTAATTGAACAGATGAAACAAAGACAGTAAAGGAAAAAAAAAAAAAAAAAAAAAACAAATAAACATGTAAGCAACTTAGAAAATTCTAAATGCTTGTTTCATTTCATTTAACCAACTAAACTTAGCATACACTATCAAAATTAAATTAGAATTCTTAAATTACATGATCTATTCTAGTCTTAGTCCATTTATCAGAATATCACTTTTAGACAATTCAGGGAAGTTGGATATTCAAAGAAGTGAAAAATTACTACGGTTTCTCTTTGAATGGCAACTTTCATACTATTTAATAGTGTCTTAGCAATTGGTTTTATTTCAGATGTCTTCTTTGTTTATTTGTCCAGAGGGCTGACTTGGAAATCCAGCTAGAAGAATATCCCTACAGTATTTTCTCCATTGTTTTGTAGTTAGAATCCTTCATCTACATGTACTATAATCACTGGCCTAGAGAGTAGCTCTTCTAAACCTATGTTCCCTGAAATTTCAGAGTATGATTAATAAACCATGTATCAGATACAGATGAATGTATCTGATACTACCAGTCTCTACAGCGTTTGTCACACTGCTCAAGCACAAACCAACTAGGTGTGAAGAGAGCACTTCATCTCATTTCTCTATGTTCAGGGCAAGCCCTCTGAAGCACTCTACTGCAAACTACTCAAATATATAGGAAATATTTCTATAAATCCTGAAGATGATATCAAATCACATATAACAGATGCTTCACAGAAGATATAATAAAGATATATCTAACAGAGGCAAGCTAGCATGAGAACTGAAAATGGTGTAATCATATTAGGCAGAGACAGCTTGATGTTAATACGGCTAAACTACTTCCTATATGATACAAACTAGTAACACCACAATATATTCTGGTGTCATGCAAATGTTACTGCCTGAGATAGCATTAGCTCTGGTGTCTCTGTATTACTGGTTTTCAGAACAGACATGCTGAATGACAGTCTGGTAAAACTACCATAATAATCATTCTCTACCTCCTGTCCTTTCCTTTAATATGTATGATTTTTGAAGTAGCATCCATAAATACATGTGCATTGTCATTAATATAGCAAGGATCTGACTGTGGTTAGGAAGGTACATACAACATGATGTAACAGATCATTCAGAGTGAGTCAGATCTCCCTTACCAAGATGGGGTTTAAATACTCCTACTGGGCAATACAGTCAGTGGGAATGTCAGTCCAGCTCTTGCTTTACTGAAAAAATGAAAATACCTAATTCAAATTAGAAGCATCCACTACTTGGTACCTGAAAAACATGCAGTTCTGAAGATCTAATCACAGCTTATCTATATCTTAGCTGGATAGATGTCCGTCCAAAAGATGGACTACCTCAAAAGCCAGCCGTATCAGCATAGAATACATAGAACCTTGCTTTTGTACATTATAAGAATCTGGCAATTTTTGGTTTTATTTCCTATGAAGTGAGATTGTGACACTTTTACTGGCTACAATGTAAATTGTTTTGCTTAGCTTCACTTCTAGGTCATTGTGTCTGGTGTGAGTTCCTCTCATGACTTTTTGTCCAGCTTCAGAAAAAGACAGAAAACTGCTGTATATAAACAAGTTAGTACCTCGATATTCCCCGTTCTGTTTTTACAGAAGCTTACATACAGTCTTTTGTGTGCTACCTTGGAAACTAACTCTGAATTACTTTGTGTTACAAGTCCATAAAACTCCAGCCACTTACTTTTGTAATGTGTAGAATTCCAAGCGTGCAATCCCCATTGTATAGTCGTAATGATGATTGAAAGTTATTATGGCACACATTTTAGCAGTTAGTAGGCATTAATTTGCTAAAGCATGCTAATGCAATCAGAGGAAATCACCTGACCATAGCCCTCTTCATATAATGCAAGCACTTTGAAGAAAGGACTTGTTTGGCTGCATAGCAGCCGGTAGACAGGCATTGCAGAATAATGGACCCTTATGGCAGATGTCTTTGTTTGTTTGTTTTTTTGCTAAGACAACAGTGCAAGGTAACCAAAGGTAAAAATTATCTGGATAATTGCAAGCAAATAAACATGATATCTTCAGTATCTATACTCAGTTTGGACCCCAAGCACTAAAGTACAGATATTAAAACAGAACTGAATGCTTTATTACTTATCGTATAAATATTTGCCTATTTATATTACCATTTATATTACCATATATATCACAGAATCACAGAATCACAGAATTTCCTAGGTTGGAAGAGACCTCAAGGTCATCGAGTCCAACCTCCAACCTAACGCTAACAGCCCTCCACTAAACCATATCCCGAAGCTCTACATCTAAACGTCTTTTGAAGACTTCCAGGGATGGTGACTCCACCACTTCCCTGGGCAGCCTGTTCCAGTGCCTCACAACCCTTTCAGTGAAGAAGTTCTTCCTAACATCTAACCTAAAACTCCCCTGGCTCAACTTAAACCCATTCCCCCTCGTCCTGTCACCAGGCACGTGGGAGAACAGGCCAACCCCCACCTCGCTACAGCCTCCCTTGAGGTACCTAAAAAGAGCGATAAGGTCACCTCTGAGCCTCCTCTTCTCCAGGCTGAACAAGCCCAGCTCCCTCAGCCGCTCCTCGTAGGACTTGTTCTCCAGGCCCCTCACCAGCTTCGTCGCCCTTCTCTGCACCCGCTCAAGCACCTCGATGTCCTTCTTGTAGCGAGGGGCCCAAAACTGAACACAGTACTCGAGGTGCGGCCTCACCAGAGCTGAGTACAGGGGGACGATCACCTCCCTAGCCCTGCTGGTCACGCTGTTCCTAATACAAGCCAGGATGCCGTTGGCCTTCTTGGCCACCTGAGCACACTGCTGGCTCTCATTCAGCCGACTGTCAACCATCACTCCCAGGTCCTTCTCTGCCTGGCAGCTTTCCAACCATTCCTCTCCCAGTCTGTAGCTCTGCTTGGGGTTATTGCGCCCCAGGTGCAGGACCCGGCACTTGGCCTTGTTAAACTTCATGCAGTTGACCTCAGCCCATCGGTGCAGCCTATCCAGATCCTCCTGCAGAGCTTTCCTACCCTCAAGCAGATCGACACACGCACCTAACTTGGTGTCATCTGCGAACTTACTGAGGGTGCACTTGATGCCCTCGTCCAGATCATCGATGAAGATATTAAAGAGGACCAGCCCCAGCACCGAGCCCTGGGGGATGCCACTAGTGACTGGCCTCCAACTGGACTTGGCTCCATTCACCACGACTCTTTGGGCCCGGCTATCCAGCCAGTTTCTAACCCAACGAAGCGTGCGCCAGTCCAAGCCAAGAGCAGCCAGTTTCTTGAGGAGAATGCTGTGGGAAACAGTGTCAAAAGCCTTGCTGAAGTCAAGGTAGACCACATCCACAGCCTTTCCCTCATCCACCCAGCGCGTCACTCTGTCATAGAAGGAGATCAGGTTCGTCAGGCATGACCTGCCTTTCATAAAGCCATGCTGACTGGGCCTGATCGCCTGCTTCCCCTTCAAGTGCTGCATGATGACTCTCAGGAGGATCTGCTCCATGAGCTTTCCTGGCACTGAGGTCAAACTGACAGGAAATATATATTTATCTGATGAAAAATAGCTGTAAGGATTAATTTAGAGAGGTAGTGGTCAAATGTTCAAAACTTGACAGAAGCAGCAGACACATGACTGGAAAAAAAAAAAGCAACAGAGGTCAGCAGAAGCCTGTACTCCATTCACAGGGCATTCGTTCTTTACAATGTAATATCCAACTGAAAAGAATACAGCTGCAATTAGTTGAGCTAATCAAGTTTTCAGCATGAACCGCTGTTCTTATACAGCTATTATTTACATCTTCAATCTTCATTTTAAGAAGACAGCAACATTGTCACCTACTAAAACATCTTATCTTCCTTGGTTTTGACAATTTCTATCTTTCCCAGAGAAAATAATGTATTTTTTCCCACAATGCTGCACTTAATTCAGTCATAGATGTTTGCTGCTGAAAAAAAGTAAGAAAGAACCATCCTCTGGATTGAAGTAATAGACTTGTTTTAAGTCTGCTTTCTCATTTTATTTTTTTCCTCCTTTTTTCCTTTTCATCAAAGTTTGCTTCAATAATTCAACCTTAACATTCTCGTTTGAATTCCATTTGCATTTCAGCATCTTTACTAAATTTAATAGCACAATGCTATAATTCAACAAAATATGTTAAAAATTGACATGAGTTCATCTCCACACAATGATCCAACCTTGTTGTGATCATTCTGAGAAGCTTATCAGTGTTGCCTCATAGCAACTGAGAATAGCAACCATGTTGGCTACTTCACAAGTATATAGAATTTTACAGCATAGGCACTTAAAAAAAATCCAACAAAACAAATAAAATAATAAAAAAAATAAAAACAAAATCAAAACAAAAAATGCTTAACCAACCAAACACTAAAAAAAAAATTAGGCTAGTCTTATGGTGTTACATTAGCATTCTGAAGCTCAAAATGGAGCAAAAACTTATATAACTTATGCTTTTAGTATTAATTTACTTACAGTGTTAATTGAGTTTCCATTTAAATGTAAGCCACTGTCAAAGAGAGGTGATGAAGCTCCACTGCTGTGATCACTAGATGGTCCAGGGGAACCTGGAAATCAGATCATGAAAGATAATTGCTTATATTAAAAATATATGTATATATCTATTCCAGCTGTAAAACATGTTAAGAATTTCTAATACATATCACCAAACCAAAACTGCATTTTAGGAGGATAGACAATAAAATGTGTCAATCATATAATATATGTCTAAGAAGAAAAAAGTAGCTGGATGTCATTTTATGGAGGCTGTCATTCTGTAAAAGCTGTGCTCATGGGACCTTAGATGCTTAATTGTTTGCAGGATTAAGCCTTTTTTTTTTTTTCACTGAGAGTGAGACATTCAAAATCAAGTAACAAATTCAGTTACACAAATCCCATTAATTTAATGAATAAATTTCCTACTCAGTGTTGAAAGTCTCATCTTTGAGTATAATTATGGAGAGTGTATCTATACACAAAGCTAATAAGAAACTCTCAAGCAAGTATTAACAGTACACATACTTACATTTTACTAATGGATATATATTTTTCATAAAGTGGCAATTACTTTCAAGAATGATGCACCTTCTCAAACTAAGAAATTAAAAGCAAATAGTCATCTTGCAATGTTGATACTGTGTTAATATTCTAATATAACACAGCTATATTCTTTGAGATATCTGTTCCTTTAAACAGCTATTCATGATCCTACTTTAGCAGTTAATGGAACTCTAGGAAAGCTTAATGCATTTGTATGTAATAACTCGTTTAATATAACAGAAACAATACAAAGCCGCATCATTGTGTAATTTTTGTTTAAATATAAAATTGTAACATATAGCACCAATAATACCCAATTACTGTCAGAATACACTTGGCCTTACCAATAAAACATATAAAATCAGTTTCACAGCATTATATTCATCATTACTGAAACCTCATTTTTCTGTCTGAAGAAGTCACCTGAAATTGCCTTTAAATCATTTCATATTAATAGGTCTGTCAAATCTAACATCACAAGAGTCAAAATGTCATTCCAAGTCATATATTTTTGTATGTATCTATTCCACATATCTGAAAGATTTAGCAAAATGGAAGTTAATTCAACAAAGGCTCGTTTTCTCCATAACAACTCTCTGTCAGTCCAGTATTGAGATCTCAAAATTATACTCTGCATTCTGAAGTTTCAGCATGTTTTCATTCATAGTCTTTTCTGTATAGTTTCAGACGATGTCAGCAGGAGGCACTGCTATGCTTCGCTGATACAGGTCTAACCCACGTGCCAACTTAGTAGCCAGGTACATTTTGTACCTACTATAAACCTACAGTGCACCACAAAAATCGATGTTCAGAGTTGTAGGTGACCACAGGGAATTATTGTAACAGAAAATGATATCTAATTTTTTATAAAAAAAAATGTTTAAATAAAAAACTTCACATTAAATTCCTTGTGGAAGAGTCTGTTGGAACTTCATTATCTCCCATAACAGACACGTATGACAGGTCCATGAGTTGATCAGATTCTTAATGTGGACCAATCCCACATCTTCTGCAGTTTCAGCATATCAAAATAGACAAATATAATTATTTCCAAAACTCTGAATGAAGGATTTACTATAATACAAAATATTATATTAGTGTTTTTAAGTATGTAAAACTCACATCTGCTGCATGGGAAAGCTTAGAATAAAAGGTGAAGTAACATATTTTCCTCCTCCCAACATATCACTCCAGACTTGCTTTTCAGTTTAGTAGCTTTCTTTGGTTTTCTGAGTCACAACAAACTATTCAGCCTCCCTCAGTCTGTCACCTTCACCACTTGATTGCAGGGAAGTTCACAAGCTGTTTAGTCTGCTCCCTGCTTATTCGGCCTCATGCACTCATGGACTATTCCTTCATGGCCTCGTTCTGTATTTTGGAAGCTTCTGTTTATATTCAACTGCTTTCATGGAAGGTGCAGTCCTCTCATCTCTCCAAGGAGCTCTGCCTGCCTCCTGGCATGGCAGTCCCAAAGCAATCAGGTGGGCTGAACAAAACATAGGATATACATACACAGCAAATACATGATCCAAAAAATTACACTAACAAAAAGCAATCTTATATTATTTGCTACTATAGCTCTTGCCCAAATAGATGAGACTCCAAATCAAGTGCTGGGTACCAGTTCAATTTCTGGAACATTAGTTCATAATCATCTAAACAAAGCGCTTTTTTAAAATAAAGCATCAGGTATAGACAATTCCCCTCTCCATGACTAGTGGGGACTGATACCAGAAGCTAGGTACATGGTATATTGTGAGACTTTCAGCAACCATTATTATCACCTAGCTTTCTTCTTATTCCACCCAAATTGTAGTTAGGCAGTCAAGCTATGAGAAATGAAAACTTGTACTATGACAGGTCTTATCTGTTTATTTTTATTATTTTTTTCTTAGCTGTGTCATTTTTGTTATCTTAAGAATGCTAGTTCATAAAGGATTCTGTGAGTATGGGAAAGAAAGATTTTTACCTGAGCAACAGATGACTATGCTCAGAGGAAAAAACCTCCCCTGTGATGTGTGAAAGGGCCAGAGAAAGAGAGAGATATCCAGTATATAGGATTTTTCAGTCCACAAAAGAGACTGAGATACTCCTGAGGGTGGCAAGAAAAAGCCAGAACTCAGAGGTGAGTGAAAGAGACTTCTTAAAGACCAGAGGGGATTTTGCAGATCTAGCAGTAACTCAGGAAAATCACCAAGTTATCTGACACTAAACCTAAAGCAATAAAATATTTGCAGTGGAAAAGGTAGGAGTTGTTTATAAAACCTTTTAATTCTTTTTGACAGAATCACTGAGATTTTTCAATTTAAAAAGTCAGGTGTTCTGCTACTTAGTTTAATAAAGCCTGGATATATATACATGTGTATGTATATATAAATATATATATATATATATATATATATATTACACCTTAAAAGTCTTAAACTTAGTAGACCTGGAAAAGTCTATTTTAAAGATCATCATCAGTTTTATCTTTTTAATGTATTTCAGTCAGTGAATTACACTGAACCTCTAAACAACAAGCAAAAACCTCAAAATGAGCATATCAACGTAAGGCAGTCAGAAAGACTTTATCCTCTAAAACACTACAATTTTTCTTATGATTAACATTGCTGAATGATACTAGAGATGTCCTGTATAAAAAAATAAACAAGCTCATTTATCTGACTTGCTAAATTTGTCATAGACAGCCTCCAATAGACAAAAAGACTATTCTAGAACAACCGCCAAATTAAAGTCAATAGAAACAGAGGCTTTGTAGCCTTCGGATATTCTGATAATTTGGTATAACCACCAAAATCAAAAAATTCTTAAGAGAGCCTGATTTACCACAAAATGCCCTGAAGACTCTTTCCAGCAGGAGTGTATCTTATCTAAAAGGGTAAACACCTTATGTCTTGCTCAGCTCTGGGATGGGTAATGGACTTAGTCTTAGAGAATCCTCAATGATGGTACCAACAGGCTGTAGCTGTAATGTTCTGTAGCAGGCTAAGAAATAACACTCATATCCAATTTTAACCTCCTGACACAGCTCCAAAAAATGAAATTTCTTATTTTGGTTTCCAGAAACATGTATTTGTTTTCTTTCTAGCTGGAAGACACCTCAGAGCAGATCACAGGTCATGGGATGTGGAATCATCCCATGGGGGGCAGACAATGCAATGAGTAGACAGTTACTGATCATGCAATGCAGCTCCAAGAAGATGATACCTGACTGGTGGACTACCCTCAGCCCACCACTCCTTAGCTGGTCCACTCTCATTCTGCAGAGGACTCTGAATCACAGTGTCCAGACTCTACAGGGGTGTGCCCTCAAAGGCACACAGCTGTACACCCTGAAGAAGCTAAGTCAGGTGCTCCTGGAGTATGTCAAAACCTATGCTAGTTGTTCACAATCTCTGAAAGAGTGAAGAAACCAGCAAATGTGGTGAGAACTGCAGGCACAACTGTTGTGACATCTTATGTCTTTAGTACCCACAGTGGGAGACAGTGCAGGGAAGGAAGAGCTATGAAAAGGAAGCAAGGGAGGCAGATGCTGCTCCTGATTATGTGCTTATAAGAAATAGTAATAACACTGGTTAATGGGAAGAGACAGTACAGTTGCATTTGAAGCGAACACACCATAATACTAAAACTGCTAGGGTAGCAGCTGGTCTGACTGAATCCTTGGATGTAGGGGACCATGTGCGTGAACCTTCTGGGATGCCAGGAAAGCCTCAGATACTTCAGATTTATGTATATATGCACTTTAATCTTGCCTGCAATGTGAGTTGGGATGCATGTAGTTGTATAGTAGAAATGATACTTAGGTTGTTATATTTTTCACTAATTCTTGTTCCTGGACCTGCATGCACTACCATGTGAAGGTGGCAGTTGTCTCACACGGGATGTGTACTGAGTATAGGTGGAAAGGCAGCGGGGCTCCAGGTGTGGCCTCTGTGAGAAAAAGCCAGGGGCCGCCCTGTGATGGACAGAGCCAGCTCCAGCCAAAACAGACCCACCACTAGGCAAAGCTGGTGGCACCTCTGAAAAAGTGTGTTTAAGTAAGGGAAAAATCCTACACAACAGAGAGAGGAGTGAGGAAAAAGTGTGAGAAACAGCCCCATGAACACCGAGGTCAGAGAAAAATGAGGGAGAGTATTTGCTAACCACAAGAACCAAAAATTTCCCTCATCTGTATTGTCCATAAACAATCGGTAAACTACTCAGTTGTCACACCATAATTTTGTTCTTTGACAAAAATGATTAAAATATCAAAGTAGTTTATAAACTATACACAATTAATGTTATCCATTTGCTCTGTAAATGTTCTGCTTTTGATTTTTCTGAAAAGAACATACCTTTCAGAATGAATGCATGACTCAAACGTTTGTAAACACTATTTTATTGCATTCAGTCAAAGCTTCTTTAGAAAAACTTCCAGCTATCACCCATGACTGTACTGCAATTTAGTGGATTTTACACTTTTATTTTGAATAAACTATACAGACACAATCATGCAGTATGCATTAGATTCTTATAAGTTTATCAGAAGAGTACATAACTAATTTTTCATTTCTTGCTGTAAAACGCTCAAGGATTGAATTCTTATTTCTGTCAATGTCATATTATTATGAGAATACTTCAAAGGGGAAAACAAATTACTCCTATCAGTTAATTTCCTCTTACCTAATGGGAGCTTTAAAAATGATGGAGCTTCCCTGAGGTACTGAACAGTGATGGTAACTTCATCGCCAGCATTTCGCAGTAGGTGTACCTGTCAGTGTACAAATAACAGCTACTTTAAACCATAGAGCCACGAGTCATGGAAAGCATATTAGTTACAATGAAATCAGCATCTCTGTTGATCTGTAAGAAACAGCATGAATACTGCTGACTGGGAATGGAGAGTATCAAGCCACACCAAAAAAGGGTAAGAGTAGGCAGGACCAATGGAACAACCTGAAGAAATAACCTGGTGAGTAACTTGTTTTTATATAAGCTGAAGGTAACTTCTACAAACAAACACATTTTATAAAATTGCCATAGAGTAGTAGGGAAATTTGTGTTTTGTAAATATAACATATTAATTGTGTGTATGCACACATATATAGACACATTATATAAATATAAATTAATAACAACACATATTTCATATCTGATTTATATTTGGGTTGATTCAGGTGTTACATTAGACACATTTTTTTTTGTTTCAAATATAGTTTTTGTGACTATCTTCATTATCTGTAAATATCTGCTAACCAGAAGAGAACACACATACACACTCATTATGCATATACACATGTATGCATACAGACATACATGTATTAAAACATTAGAATTTAACTGAAGGCATAACACACTACTACATAAGGAACTTTAAAAAAATGAGAGCTTCGAATAACATCTTTGATGGAACTTTGTTCCTTTTGCGGTCAGAGTTATTCCCTTGTTTCATATCCTTGACACCCAGGAAATAGGTATTGCATTTGGTTGGTAAGTGGCCTGCACGTAAGGTTTGCAACCACAGTCCCTTTGTCAGAAACAGATACCAAGTTCTGTGGCTTTTCAGGTGAGCACAACCAGAACTTGAATGCATCAAGCAGAAATGTAACAACAGCAAACAGTAACTCCTATAAACGTATTTACTGATCTAATGTGCTTGAAGGAAGCAGGTGCTTGTATAGCTTCAGACCTCAGCACACTGCCACATTGACTTAACATCACAAGGTGCAGGATTACAACCAACAAATTAATCAAAGTAGGGATTACTTACTTTATACCTTTTCTGATGTGTATCTATCTGTTTGGGCATATACGAGTATTTTGCAGGCTACTAATGGCTTTCTGGAATTACAATATTGTAAGGCTGTTTCCAGATGAGAAAGAAGGGAGGAGTAAATTCAGGACATTGCAATAGGGATCTGCAATAAAATCAATATTCTCAGCCTTTAACATCATACACCATATAATGTCACGTGGACAGATTTTTTAAAATGGAGAGTATCGATTTATTAGCAATATTATAGACAGTTGTATTATTCATTTTGTGATTTGCTCAATGGCTATGAAAGCTACAAATCTTTTCAGGCACATACAAAAATTTCTGAAAAGAGATAATATAGAGAAGTATAAGGAAAAATTAAATTTGAGGTAGATAGTTATGCAAGATATCTGTGATTGATTTATGTAAAAATAATTTTAGTTTATATTATAAGATACCAACATGAAAATAGAATGACTGAGAGAGTTCCAAGTCACTGGAGAATTAAGGTTAAACAACAACAAAAACAACCCTAAATTTTGTTTTCTCTAGATTTCACAGTTTCATTTTGTTTTGTTTACTCTTATATTTTATGGTCTAACTCTCTTAGAATCATAGAATGGCCTGGGTTGGAAGGGAACACAAAGGTCATTTAGTTCCAACCCCCCTGCCATAGGCAGTGATGCCACCCACTGGATCAGGACCCCATCCAACCTGGCCATCAACACCTCCAGGGATGGGGCACCCACAGCTTCTCTGGTCAGCCATGTGCCTCACCACCCTCTGAGTGAAAAATTTCCTCTTAACATCTAATCTAAATCTCAGCTCTTTTAGTTTAAAACCTTTCCCACTCATCCTGACAGTATTCAACTGAGCAAAGAGTTGCTTCCCATCTTTTTTATAAGTCCCTTGACTACAACTTTTTGGTCATTTGCCTTCATAATCTTCCACCGAGGTAATTTTCAAGTCTAGGACTTGTACTTCATGAATATTTCAGGTGTTTTATTTCTGAAATGTACTTCAAGATCAGACAATCATCATGAGAGTCACTTCCTTTTACTTTATGACTTTTGCTTCAGACTTTAAGCCTGTATTAAGTGTTTAGTCTTGTGTTTTCATCTATAGATGAGAGATTTGATTGATTTCACTGAACTTCATATGTTTAAAGTATAAGTTTATTAACTAGGCTCTTTATTCAGAGATAAACACTCACAGGTGATGAATACTTTTTATTCTAAGATCTCTGCAGATTTCTAGGGAAAATATTGACAACCACTTTGGAATTGTATCTTAGCTAAGGGGCCATATGGATGAACTCATTCTTCAAAGAGATGCTCCTTTTCAATTTTAATTGCTGATACAGTTTTGATCTATATTAAGACAGAACCCAATTCAAACAACCAAAACCCCATCTAAATCTCTGAGCAATTCGAATATTAATGATCATGTACGTTTGAAAGTTTAGAGTAAGCAATGGTAAGCACAAGGCACCAGAACTTAAAAAGAATGCATATCATCTATGAATTGTGCCATTGACTTTCCTTCCTGAATTAGGCATATAGGATTTACCTAAAGTGGGCATTAACAGTAAAAATGAGGCAACAAATATAATTTGGTTTCGCTAAAATATCAGTCATATTTTGCTCCACAGACTCTTGAGTGTAATTAGGTAAGTGAGATCTAGGAGCTCCTGTTTATACTTTTTTACATTCTCTCTGTTATATTCTTGAGAAATAGATGTGAAAAAGAGAAGCATAATAAAACTTGAGTTGATAAATGCACTTAACTGAGTTATGCAAATTCCACAAATTAGAGCCAGCATGAAAAGTAAGCATTTCCTTTGATGCCCTTTTTCTTTTGTACATATGAACACACAAGTACGTGTATACACACACAAATTTAGATGCAGCCAGTCTACTTGATCAACCATAAAAAAACAATCCAGTCACTTTTTAAATTCTCCTTCTACTGCTACAGAAAGGCAATAGTGCAACAGCTCATGTAACTTTAAAGGTGCTAGATTTGTCTTGCTGGACTTACTGGACTTGTGCAAAAGCTTCAGTACCACAGAGAAATACATTATTTAGTGACTTTCTGCACCATTAATGGCTTCTTGTGAGCACTGAAATTGAATCTTATTTTTGTTCTTAGTATATGCGGCTCGATAATCCCATCTCTTCAGGCATTAACAATATAAAGTGGCTCCAGGAAAGTGTGATACGATACCATATTTCCTAAGGCATAGGTTTGGTAATTTTAAATGAAAACATTAATATTATGAGGTCTCTTCATATCATTTGAAATAAAAATCAAATTTAATTCTCTGCAATGGTTTTTAAGCTAATGTTTTGTTCCATACACTAACTTCGATTGGATTTATCTTTGTAATATTTGATTAAGACCTTCTAAAAGTACACTAGGCAGTACGTTGATCATGCAGTCTCATAGAATCACAGAATGGTATTTTCTTCCCCCTTGATAAATACCATAATGTGTAAACATCCTTTGAATCAATAAAGAGGAAACACAGTTCTTGTGCTTTTTTTTGAAAGTCTACTTCAAAATTTTTCTGTCCATTAGGTTGAAACTCTTCCTCGTTATTCCAAATATAAAGAACTAAAAAGGTCAACATTTGGAGCTTTTCTTTAAAAACTGTTATAAATAATAGAGTGAGTTCTCTGTATCTATTTTATTTGGTTTATGTTTCTTCCCAATAGATATTTCAGCACAGTATTGTGACTACGTTATAAATTTGTGATTTTTGAAATTATCTATTGGATTTTACAAAATACTGATGGTTCTATACTGAGTGTAAGGTAAACAGTGTTATAGGTACCACATAATGATAAGCAGAATGATATTACAAGATACAGGAACATTTTGTGACATGAACTTGCAGTTGACAAACTCTGACCTCCTGTTTCCCTTATACTAACTTTTTGAATGGTAATAGAGAATTCATTATCTGTTAACTTTATACTTGGACACGTAGGAAATATTTCCAATTAAGCTTTGTTGGTCAATGACTCAGAAATTCCATGATTCTATCAGTGTGGCAAAAATTTGATTTTCTCTTATACATGCTTTGATCAAACATAAAAACATTCAGTCTAGTTCTGAAGGCTCCATAGCAATGCAGATTAGTGTACCTGGTGCAAAGTCATTAATTGGTGTGACAGGGCTAGAAAGAGAACATAAACTCTTTGCAGCTCCTAATGTGGATATTAATGCAGTTTAGGAAGACAAATTCATCAGCTGGAGAGTGGTAAGTAACTGCAGTCTAATTTAAACATATATAAGGCTATACCAACAGTTTCTTCAATTTTTAACACAAGTATTTTTCATGTGACAGTTCATATATACATATACAGAAAGATTTACACATATATGAAAAGTATATAAATGTGTGTACATAATTCTGTTTGTACTATGTTTTCGCATATGGTTCAATATGAGTCATATGGTTTGACAGACTATTATAATTCTATCACAGCTTTTGAACAAAACAAGCAAAATCTGTATAAGTATATATATGTATGTAGCTCAGCTATATGTGACAGAATGATAGTGAAAGTCTGTAAGGTAAGTACTATATTTTTAGCTCCCATTGAATTAATCTAGGATGTTTTCCAAAACAGAACTACATTTTGGAATATTAATTTCTAATCTTGCTGGTGCATCCAAATATTATGTGATAATAGATCTGTATAAATACCCTAATATTACTTTCTAGGCAATTTTTATATTAGTTGACATAGCTTTATGAATTTCTGAGCATTTTGTGCTAAGTAGCTTGTCTAAATCAATGAAACAAATATTATATCAATTTCATTTATTGAATTAAATTTAAACTATTGAGCTTCATCTCACTTAAAGGTAATGTAAACATTCTGAATCTTTAAATCAGACTAAATTTAAAAGAAAACATCCAGTTACTGAAGAATTTCAGAAGTATTTAAAAATAATGTCATAGTGGAATCTGGACTAAAATATTTGTGTATATATATATGAATATGTATGCGTATTTGTATATATATAATTATTTTAATATAGATTAAATAAGAAATATCTATAAAATAGACTTTTTATTATATATAAGAAATACACATTACACATATTTGTAATGGTCTGCAGATAAACTAATAGCAATCTTTTAACAGTAGGACATAATTTGCATAGCTACCTACCAAATTTGGCTCTTCAGAAGTAATACATCACGTTTGCAGATGTTACAGGAAATAAGTAAAGTGTAATTTAAGTGTAGATTGAATTGGGGCAAGGGGCGGGGGGGGAGAGAGCAAAGGGAGCAAGAAGAGCAGGGAAGTGGAGCCCTGGAGGAAGGAAGATTCTGGCCACCAGCAAAAAAGAACTGAGCTTAAAAGGAAATGCAAGTCCTTTACATGGAACTTAATAGTAGGTCTTTCCACTTTCTTTTTCTTTTCTTTTTTTCTTTAGTTTATTATTATTATTACTTTTCTTTCTCCTGTTTTATTTTCTTTTTTTCCTCTTCCTCTCGCTTTTTTATTTCCTTTTCTTCTTTTCTCTTTTTCTTCCTTCTTCCTTTTTCTCACTTCTGCTTTCACTTTCACTTTCTTTTACCCATTTCTACCCATCATCTACCTGGACTTGTGTAAAGCATTTTATATTTGTCCCAAAGCATGCTGGACACCACACAGAATCCTTGTCTCCAAACTGGACAGACAAAGATTTGATGGATGTACTATTCAGTGGATAAGGAATTGGCTGGATGGCTGCATCCGGACAGTGGCAGTCAACAGCTTAATGTTCAGGTGGAGATCAGTGACAAGTGGTGTCCCTCAGGGTTTGTACTGGGCCTGGGACTGTTTAATATCTTTATTAATGACATAGACAGTGGGATCAAATGCACCCTCAGCAAGTTTGAGGGTGATATCAAGCTGAGTGGTGCAGTCAGAACAGTGGAGGGAAGGGATGACATCCAGAGGGACCTGGACAGGTTTGAGAAGTAGGCCCTCATGAAGTTCAACAAGGCCAATTGCAAGGTCCTGCACCTGGGCTGGGGCTATACCACGCTTGAATACAGTCTACACAATGAGTGGACTGAGAGCAGCCCTGCAGAGAAGGACTTGGGGGTACTGGTGGCTGAAAAGCTGAGTATGAGCCAGCAGTGCAAGCTTGCAGCTCAGAAAGCAAATCGTATCCTGAGCTGCATCCAAAAAAATGTAGCTAGCAGGTCAAAGGAGGTATTATTCCCCCTCTGCAGTCCTCTCCTGAGACCCCACCTGGAGTGCTGCACTGAACTCTGGTGCCCAGAGCATAAGAAAAGCATAGACCTTTTAGAGCAGGTCCAGAGGAGGGCCACAAAGATAATCATAGGGCTGGAGCACCTCTCCTATGAAGAAAGGCTGAGAGAGCTATTTGGCCTAGAGAAGAAAATTCTACTGTTGTATGATTCCCTGCATGTTTGTTCTGGACCACTGTTCCCCAAGCTCTGTGATCTAATTGGACTCCCAATTATGTGGTTTGGCCTCATCAAGCTCTTGCTTCTCCCTTGCAGAGCTGTGTTTCTTACTTAATAAGGGCAAGATGCCATCATTCCTTCCATAGACTGATCACTGGTCACCAACTCCAAAAATAAAACATACTGTTCTGAGAGAAACTAAGTCATATTTACTACCACTTTAAAAATTTCTCATGTCTATTACCTACCTATCAAGGCAATGCAACATACAGAAATTTTCACAGATTTAAATTAAACCACCAATTCTCTTAGTTTATTCAATTGATACTTTTCTCTTACTTCCATCAACAAATTCAGTAGATGTTTTGAACCACAAAGCTTCACTATTCATTTTAAAACATAATACTGCTCCCGTATGCTATAATTACTAGGAATTATAGAGAATAACAAGAAATTGTTACTATTTTGATGATTTTATATATTGATTTATCTACTTAATCACACATTTCAGTCTGTGTTTCACTTCAAAACAATGCTTACACAAATGTCTGGGATATGAAAAATAATGCTACAAACTGTGGATTGGAAAATATATTCTAAGCTAAGTCAGCTGTTCCCTGAAGCAATGGAAGTTTAAATAAATTTGCTTAAGGCTAACTCTTAACTGAAGCCTAAAGACCCATCCCTCAGAAAGTAACACTGCTATCCTTCAATAACTCCAAGAATAACAGTGCACCACAGTGACTTCTCTCTGGAACTTCAGGTCTGTCTCAACTGTCATTAATGTGCTATAACTGAACAGAGTTCAAAGCCATGGAACTCATAATTTTACAAGAAACAATATGTTTTATTGCTCAACTACTATTATGTATTACTTGTAAAAAGAAAAAAAGAAACCTCAAGAATAAAAAAAAATAATCACAGTAGACAGAAATGGCCAAATAACCAGAAAACAAAACATAATTCTTAGATGGAAACTTAATCATATCATTACTGATATATACGGTATGTAAGAAACACAGTATCAAAGTGCCACTGTGTATCTGTTCTTACAGATACCCATATCTGACTGAGATTGGAAATGCGTATATTTAACCGGAATCAAAATCTGTAGAAATACACAATTTCTCCTCTCCTTTGAAGGCAGGCTGAGGGAGCTGTGGTTCAGCCTGGAGAAGAGAAGGCTCCTGGGATACCTTACAGTGGCCTCCCAGTACCTAAAGGAGGAATTGCTCAAGACCAGGTTGGATGGGGCTTTGACCAACCTGGTCTAGTGGGAGGTTTCTAGTGGGAGGCTTCCCATGGCATAGGGGTTGGAATTAGGTGGTCCTTAAGGTCCCTTCCAACCCAAACCATTCTATGATTCCATCGAATAGGAAAAACAAACAAACAAACAAAAAACTTTCTGATTTCCTGATCCAGTTCTTTAATAGTTTTGATTCAATGAGTTCGCTTGTTTGCTATCTAAAGTGCATGAACAGACTCATATTCTATGAGCAAGTGTTTTGTCTGGTATCTACAAAAAGGAACAAGTGCCAGAATCTAGCCACCATTCAGTGGCTAAACAAATGTGCTTGAAATACTAATGATATTCATGATACCTATTCACTTGTTTAGATCATGCTCCCATTAAAGTGAATGACTTTATGAAGAGAAACAATAGAATCACAGAATCATAGAACCACCTAGGTTGGAAAAGTCCTTCAGTATCGCCAAGCCAGCCATCAACCTCACCTCCCTAGCCCATCACTAAACCATGTCTCTTAGTGACACGTATATATGTCTCTTAAATACCTCCGGGGTGGGGACTCCCCCCATTCCCTGGGCAACTCATTCCAATGCGTGTACTTACGTACAACTAAAAAAGCGATCTTTTCTAACCACAATACAAAATGAGTTTATTCATCTCACCTGTCATCAGAAATACAGTAATTTTATTAATAAGTTGATTTTATGTGGGTGTAAGTACTCTGTATAACTTGCATTTTCCTTCCAATTTGAGGAAATTTACCAAATGCTAAATAACTGAGCTTCTCTTATATAAACAGATTAAGTCTAATCTTTTACAAACACATTTATTTAATTAACCAATCCAACATCACAAGAGTGTACACTAAGTCTTTTTTAACTTTCTGCTGAGTCCTCTTAATCAGCCTAGATTATATAGGGCTCCATAGTTCTCTCTACCCTAATGAAAAGCTGAGGCTCATCCAATATAAGGTAGTGAATTAGTCAAAAGACTAATTTCTGTTTCAAAAGACTAAACAAAAGAACATTGCTTAGGTAGAAAAGGCTGGGCAAGGAAGTCCGAAAGGGGAAGGAAAGAATATTGCTTCAGAGAAACTATGTCAACTGTAACTGCAACCCACAGAAGTGACCAAAAATTAAAACACAAATTAGATGTTGCACATGATGAAAGGATCAAAGGAAGCAAGAGTGGAAAGGTTTTCCCAGCAATTGTCAGGAAAAACAAGGGACATTATACGGTCCTTATTTATTTATTTATGTAAAAAAAAAAAAAAAAAAAGAAAAAAAAGAAAGAAAGAAAGAGAGAGAGATGATTTATTTTCCTATCAGCTTTTTAGAAGACACTCCAGATTTATTCATGGATGTTTTATACCCTTTTGTTCTTATTCTAACATTCTCCTTTAGCAATATTTGGTCTCCCTCCATGGTGCTCAGTTTCATGCAGGTAAAAAAAGAAGTGTGGAAAAAGAAGTGAAGTAGTGAGGAGCAATAAGTGTGGAGGGTGACCAGCACAGGGTTCTGACCTCCAGGGTCTTTGGTTGTCATTGCACAGGGGTCCAGGTGCTAAGGGTGCACAGAGGAGGTGCTGGCAGCAATGCCAACAGCAGTGTGGATGCAGGTGTAGTTGATGGTGGTCACCTTGTCTGCGTTTGGGGAAAAGTAAAGGTTGGCTCGTTGCATGAAGAGGGCAGGAACTCCTGCCCCAATCAGTCACACTGCTGGCTGACCCTTTCTTTCTCTCCTTCTCCATACAAAAATGATACAGAGGAGATGGACTCAGTATAGCTATCCTGAGCACGTTATGTAGATTCTAAAATTGCCCTGTCTTGTACCAGTTCTCTTATTTCATATGCCTGAAAAACTCCTGGATGCCCCTTTTACTTCTTTTCTGTGGCAGAAACATTGGATAATCATAAATCAGGTAGAAAAATGGCTAATCTGACATGACCTACTTGTAAACCTGTATTGTTTGACCCAACCTCTATTTGTCTGGTATACTTTCCAAGCAGTGGATTAAGACCAAAATTATTTTGCATCTTATTAAAAGCAAGCTGCTTAAATCAAGCTTATCCCTATTCCATAAAAGACAGAACTTTGTTAAATATACTATATTTGCTTTCTCCTGGTATTTGTACAACTCTGATTAATTTGTTCAATTTTGTAGAAGAATCTGCAATGTTATGTGCCATTTTTTTTTTCTGTATTCTAAGACAGGGACTCCCCTATTTTACCAATAATAAAATATGTAAATTGTGATCCCACTTCAAAGATATAAAGTCTGCTTTTATATTTTCATTCCTAACCATCCATTAGTTATCCTGTGTCTCCTCCAGCATTATTTTTTTTTTTTAATTTTATAAAACAAAGTTACTTTCAGTTTCTGAACTGCACTTGTATTTTCCATGGTTTACACATTCCCATATAGTGATCCCATTTTTGATTATTTTATTTTATTATTGAAGAGGCCAGTAGAATTTGTTTTAAGTCTTTCCACATTTTTAAAATCAGAAGGAATAAAAAAGATGCCGCAGTCAGGAACTAAATGAAAAACAAATGAACAAGCAAAAACTTTAAAACTTTTTACATTTAGGAAGCATTGCTTTGAATAGTGGTTGCCCTGCCACACTCTCTGTGTGCTTTATCTAAGAAGTGCTACATTTTGTGCCCACAGTATAAAAAGCTTTTAAATTCTACCTATTGCTCCTTTGTGGCAGGTAGCTGATTTTTTCTATAGGTTTTAATTATAGTAATTCTGCTTTTGTGCTCAAAGAATATGTGCACTATAATTGTTCATAATGCCAGAGAACTCACTGCTTTTCTAACCCAGGGAATTAATGATTGTGAAATAGATAGGGGTAAACTAAGATAGGGGTATTGAAACCTAGAACTCCTTAATTGTGGATGCTTTCTTAACATGCTTACATTTTGAAAATATGTCAGTTTCCAAGAGTACATTATAGAAACTATGTAATATTTATAAGTACACACCTAATACAGATACCATAAAACATACTCTATTTTTTAAACTTTTTTTTTCCCCTGCAATCTTGTAATCCTTTACAAAAGAAATATAAAGGTGCAAAAAGGTACAAATTTAACTCATAAAAATGTGTATGTGAGTTTTAACATTTGCATGTAAAAGATATTGGATATTAAATGTTCATTATAACTTGCTTCTTAATGAGGAATGCAGCCAGATGCATTCAGTTATAAAATAATCACATTTCTTAGGGCATCTGGCAAACTGAGGTTGAATTGTATATCCCTCAACATTTGACTGTAGTACCACAATTTGCTGCTTTTATGCGTTTTTATTTTTATGTTGTGTTGGGATACAGAATACTTATGGCAAATCAGCAGTTGGAGAAATAAAACTAAATTCAGATCTTTTTAACCTAAGAACATTTAAAAATTATTTGTATCACCGTCAAGTAACAGGGCTGCTTTTCTACAACAACCAAATCCCCAGAAAAACAGCTCAGAAAAATTCTATAGGGCAACTAAAAGAACAGGAAAACTATGAACTTCATTCTGCAGTCTAATGACACAAATTTGCATTCTTGTTATAATTGTCCAATTTTTCTTTTCTGTTACTGCCCACCTACATAGCAACAGCTAATTTTCTAAAAATGCATGTTAAGTCCCAATTAATGAAAGCAACTATGCATTACCTGCTTCCTAATAAAAGGTTCTTTCTCTTCTTTCAGCTCCTGCTCAAGCTCTTTTATAAATGCAGCCATTCTGTAGCTATATGCTCACTGCAACAGGTATTTGCCGTCCATGTAATATATGGGACTGGGCTAGGCAATGACAAAGGAAACCTGTGAGAACTACCAAGATGAAATTAAGAAAGCAAAATCTTCTAAAGCTTGGTATCTTTTCTCTCTCTCTTTTTTTTTTCCCCTCTAATCAAAAAAATATATTTAAAAGTTTTAACTAAACTGAGTTTTTTGGTACGCTTCACAGTTGAAGAGGTCCTCCTCTTTAAAAAACAAAGATTTTTCCTTTTCACAGAAAAACTGTAATTTTTTGTTTATCTGTATCTGGAAAAAACATTCTGTTTGAAAAAGATTTACAAATGCTTTCAAACCTATATTCCTGCTTTGGCTGACCCCAAATGTAAATCTCCCAATAATGGGGAGCACAAGAAGAGTTTGGGATCATTTCAACTAATTCTCTTTCATTAAAATCTTCACAGCTGATTGGCCGTTGTTTCTGTTCACATGTCTGTGTGTAACTGGAGATAGTCTCTTAGCCTGGAACACATCAAAAGCTTCTGTCAGTCAAGATATGACCCTTTTACTTAGTGCCCCAATCTTCCCATTTAAAGAAATAATAACAACAATACTTTGGGAAAACAATTGTCCTGGTTTCAGTTAGAACAGAATTAATTTTCTTCCTAGTAGCTGGTGGAATGCTGTGTTTTGGCTTAGGATGAGAAGAGTGCTGATAACACCCCGATGTTTTAATTGTTGCAGAGCAGTGCTTATACCAAGCCAAGGACATCTCAGCCTTTTGCTCTGTCCTGCCAACGGGCAGGCTGGGGGTGCAGTAAGAGCTGGGAGGGGACAGACCCAGGACAGGTGACCCGAACTAGCCAAAGGGGTATTCCATACCATCCGACGTCATGCTAAACAATATATAGGGGTGGCTAGCCGGGGGGAGGGGGCCGGACTGCTTGGGGTTAGGCTGGGCATCGGTCAGCGGGTGGTGAGCAATTGCATTGTGCATCACTTGTTTGTACATATTTTTATTACTTTCCTATTATCACCATTGTATTATTATTATTATTATTATTATTATTATTATTATTATTATTATTATTATTGTTATTATTATTTTTGTTATTATTATTTTCCTGTCTTATTAAACTGTCTTTATCTCAACTCATGGGCTTCACTTTCCATTTCTCTCCCCCGTCCCAGAGAGGGAGGGGGGAGGGTGAGCGAACGGCTGCGTGGTGTTTAGCTGCCAGCCGGGTTAAACCACGACAACAATACACCTAATCACAAACTAATGAAATTACCTATCATATACAGAAACTAGTCATAGAAAAGTCAATAGGAAAAAAGCTCTACATTTCTTCTTCAAACGATTTAGAGTAGTGTTAGAAATCAACTTGAGTAAGAAAAGTACCATCTGCTAAAGGTTTTGGCTTTTTTTTTTAAATTATTATTATTATTATCTTCATTATTATTTCAGGAAACAATTCTGAAACAATCTAAGGAGAACATTCAGAAAATGCTCAATCTTCAATCTTTAATCTTCAAAAGATTAAAACCATTTCACAGAAAAATACTTTGGTAAAAATGAAAGGAGACTCAGAGATATCCGTCGGTATGGCCCCCCCCAACAAATTATTTTACAGCATAGCCCTGTCAAGTTCTTTCAGACAAATCTCCATCATTTTCCTCTCTATTCAGGTCTCACAAACAAAAAGATCTCAATTTCATTTCATAACTCGTAGTTCTGGCTTCTCTACTGGCAGAGACAGTGAACAATCTGTCCTTTACTATCCCTTTCATGCCAATCAACTTTACAAGTCTCCACAATATCTCATCTCAATTATCCCATTTTCAGAGTAAAGCTCTACCTGCCTTTTAGCTATTCACCATTTAGAAGCTGTTGCACATCTTTGATCATGCTGCTCGCTGCCTTGTTGCTTTCTCTGAACCTTTTCCTGTGTTTTTTTTTCTGCATCCTTTGAAGTGAAAGGACCAGAAATACTGTCAGTACTGAAGATACAAAGCCACCTTAGATGCATACAGGGATGTTTTCAGTTCTGCTTTCTACTCCTTTTCTAAAAAAAAACCACCAAACACCTCCAACATTTGGTTAGCTTTTATGAATTCTTAAAGCCTGAGATTTTATTTCACAGCTGCAGGGATCAGTTCAGAGCCCATCATTCTTTACGTGGAGCAAGGACTCTTCCCTCCCATGTTTACAACTTTGCTTTTATATGAAAAGGAGGTTGTGGCAAGAAGGGTCTTTGTCTCTTCCCTCAGGTGACAAGTGATAGGATGAGAGGAAAAGGTCTGAAGTTGCACCAAGGGATGTTCAGGTTGGACATTAGGAAGAATTTATTCATGGAGAGGGTGGTCAAGCATTGGAATGGGCAGCTCAGGAAAGCTGGGGTGTCCTATCCCCAGAGGTATTTAAGTGTGGACATTGCACTAAGGTTTAGTAACGGGACTTGGTAGGCCAGGTTGATGCTTGGACTTGATGATCTTGAAGGTCTTTTCCAACCTAGATGGTTCTATGATCCTAAGACTTCACCTTCTATTGTATTGTCACTTAATCAGTGAGTCCTGTTGTCATTCTTCAGAGCTGTCCCTTACCCTTCCCAGTCTAAACAGTTCTGTTGAATGTGTGGTGGTTTTACTGTGCTGGGCAGCTAAACACCACAACCTCTCTCTCATTCCCCCTCCTTAGATGAGGAGGGGAAGAAGTAAAGTAAAGAACAACTCACAGGTTGAGATAAGGATAATTTAATTAAAGGGAACAAGAAAAAAAAAAATGATTAAGGAAAGATCATTATTAACTAAACAATTTAACTAAAGGGAAAAACAAAAAGAAAGGGGAAAAGGGAGGGGGAAAGGGAAAAAAGGGAAAAAACAACAACAAACAAACAAACAAAAAAACATGAATGAAGGCTATGTGGAAGTGCAGAGGAAAGAAATTGCTCTCTGCTTCCCACAAATGAGCTATGATTGACCACGTCCTTGAAGCAGGGCCTCAATGCACATAGCCGGTGTTCGGGAAGAGGACCAAAGTTTTCACAACGAGAGCCCACCCCTCCCCTCTTCTTCCTGTTTTCACCTTTTATTGCTGAGTGTGACACCATGTGGTATGGAACATCCCTTTGGTTGGTTTAGGTCAGCTGGCCTGGTGATGGTTCTTTTCTCACTTTTTTGCCCACCCCCTAGGAGGGTTGGAGAGAGTCCTGGTGCTGTGCCAGCACTGCTCAGCAGCAGACACAACACTGGTGTGATAACACTGCTGTTCTGGCTACAAGTGCAGAGCGCAGCATTGTATGTGCTGCTGCAGGGAAAGTTAACGTCCCAGCCAGACCCAGTACTGAATGAGCAAACAGTCACCTCGTGTTTCATTCCATTTCACAGTTTGTTGTGAATATCTTGAAAACAGAAGTCCCAGCAAAATGGGATTGTGTGGGATATCCCTTCATTGTGAACTTCAACCCAATTACTCTTCCCCCCTGTTTCTATCTTTCAAACAGTTATTTATCCAAACAAGAACCATTGTTATTATGTTTCTTTTAAGGCACGTATGAAACAAGGATTTTGTTGGGAGTCTTTTTAAAACTCCAGCAAACTATATCAATACTTTATCCGCATTATTATTGATTCTTCACAAAGTACAGGCAGGTTTCTGACACACAGCAACTCTTTGCCAGAAAATGTTTTATCTATATATTTGTCAATGGTATTTTTTTAATTATGATTGTTAATTATTTCACTAGAACAGACAACCAGGCTTACCAGACTGTGGTTCTACAGATCACCTTTTGTACCTTTCACTGGTATGTACTTTTCACCTCTCAGTCCCCACACATCAACATACCTTAGACAATGTCTTTTAATTTAAAACAATTATATTTAAACCAAATGATGATTTATGACCATTATGATGGTTTTATGATTTTACTCCATCACCTCTTCTAATACAAATACTTTATATAAATTTACATTTTTATAAGAAATAATTAATTTTAATTATATTTTCATGTTTATATTATTTTTTACCTTGCTTTATATTCATTTTTAATTGAATAGTTAAGTGTCGTGTCATCATTTATCAAGTAAATGGTCCCTATGGTGACATTTAAATTAGCAAATTAAACATGATCAGAACACAAATTCAAACACTGAAACATAATTAGTTAAATTCCATATAGTTAAGTTGTCAGAACAGAGCATGGTATGATTTAGACATGAACTACTTCACACTCTTCTAAATCCTGTCCTAGCATGGACTGGGTTAGCCTGGGCCAAGGGCCATTATCAGTAAGTATTTTGCAGACAGGCTCCCTGTTTCAGGAGAGGTGAGGGAGTTTAGTTACATGGACATATGTCATGCTGTACCAGGCAACCTCAAAGCGACTGGATAGGAAATGATGTAGTGTGCAGTGCCCAGCTAATGCATCACACTGACTTCGACTCATTAAACTACCACCAAAAGTCTTCAGTATGAGCACCTGCAAACCTTCCTATCAACAAAAATCTGAAATTAAAATCTTCACACTCTTTCCTAAATGTTTGGACACAGTCAGTCAATTCCATCTCCCTGCCCAGAGAGGCAGTAACTCGTTTTCCTCCAACCAACGTTCACTCAGCCAGCAGAAAGGAGCCTCCTCTGTTGCACCCTCTCTGTCTGCTTCATCTCACCGTGTGACAGAGAGAAAGAAGAGAAACCAATGATGTCCAAAATTACAAATCTCCAGACATTCACAACAGGAATTGCTGAGGTTTTATCCACGTATAATACTCTTTAATTGGCAAAAAAAATGTCTTTGCTTAGAGTATTTCTTATTGCTGCTTAAAAGAAGTAAATAAAGAAATTCAAGGCTGCTTTCCCTCTGGCTGTAAAGGGCCAGCAAGCACATCTCTGTATAGCTCACCCTCACAAGGAGGCATTTATTCCCTGCTATTAGATATGCTTTACTATCAATATCACAGAAAATGTATTTTATTTCGTAATAATCTGATCAAACGTTCCAGCAAATGCTTAATACTACTATTTGATCATATGTATCACCTGCCTACCGCAGACAATACAGGAATATTTAATAGTAGTATACCCTACAGCAGTGTAGAATAGCTCAGAAAAACAGGATCTCCAGTGCATTGCTATGGACATAACTCTCCTTGACAGTTTCCGAAAAATTAAATGTAAATTAATATACTGGGAGTTTGTCAAATAAATTTTATAGTTTGGCAGACATCTCTTCCCCATGCCCTAATGAATCCTCAGTAACACTGGAGGAATAGGTTCTACGTTGCAGAAATATTTTTCAGTTGAAACAGGCTACTTAGAGAGGTATAAGACAACAGAAAAAAAAAAAAAAATCTTAAACAGCACAGTTACTGTAACTCCTGATCCAGAACCATTAAAATGATAGTTAGTTTTGATTTCTGTTAAGTACTGAAACACTGCTATTAAAAAAAAAAAAAAAGAAAAGAAAAAAAAAGAAAAAGTGACTCAAAGATTTTCATTTTAAATTTTGAAAGGAGTAAAAAAAAAAAAACATATATATGCAGTTTTTATTCCAACACAAGGGATGAGATTGATGCAGACGAAATATAATTTTTCATCCTGAAAGTGTACTTTAGGGTGAACAGTAAAATGACATTTTATCAGGAGAACTGACTGTTCCATTTGTGTTGTACAGGGTGATAATCTGATTAGCCACCAGGGAAATAAAATACATTTCCCTTGCATATAATCAATACAGAAACTATATTAATCTCCATATTAACATTCTCTGCACTCACAGTCTCTCCACACTAATATATTATTTATGAAAATAAACTTATTTTTCAAAAAATATAAATTATTTTCAGTTCTCCACAGTCTATTGTATTACCTACTGTAAAAGACGGATTTTCCTCAAACCCAATTTCCATTTTTTCATGTATCTATTCATACCATTAGCCAGAACTAAGCTGTGAGATTACAAGTCAGTAGCAGCTTGAAGAGTTACTAAGAAAAGCAAATTTGAGTAATTGGAAGTTAAAACCAGGAAAGCCAGTTGTTTGGCTTGCACAGAAGTAAGCACCTTTCAACCTTGCTCAAGAGAAAAAAAAAAACAAACAACACAGGTATTTGGTGCAATCAGGATCAGCTGCATACATAACAGTCTCGAGTGTC
Source organism: Aythya fuligula (assembly GCF_009819795.1). Taxonomy (NCBI): domain Eukaryota; kingdom Metazoa; phylum Chordata; class Aves; order Anseriformes; family Anatidae; genus Aythya; species Aythya fuligula. Next base: position 99,224,115 of record NC_045561.1, on the reverse strand, counting down.
AGCTGTGAAGATGGTAGGTAGTAAACACAACAAATTGGCCTCCTTGACTACTATTCCCAGATCTTGTAGCCTTCTCACCCCTGTATTTACCCCTGTGGGTTTTAAGTCTTTAAAATCTGTGAGCTGAACTGGTATATAATTATATATAATCCTACATTTAATAAAAGACAGGTTATCTAAAATTATGCTTATTCAGTGAACTTCCTCACATGCAGAATGATGCCCAAGCAGTCTCAAAAAAATGGCTATCTCCCCCCCAAAAAAACTGTCCCCAGTTTTTATTGCTGAACATGATGTTATGTGGCACAGAAAATCCCTCTGTTCAGTTCAGGTCTGCTGCCCAGCTTGTGTCCCCTAATAACTTCTTGTCCACCCCCAGCCTACTTGCTGAGAGTGGGGAGAGGTGGGAAAAAGAGAAAGCCTTGCTGCTGTGCAAGCACTGCTCAGCAGCAACTGTAATACCGGTGTGTTAGTTAACACTGTTTTAGTCACAAATCCAAAACAGCACCATACAAGCTGCATGAAAAAAATTAATTCCATTCTACCAAGCACAACTCCTTTGGATCACACAGTGCAATTTGTAATCTTGAATAAGGTGTTTGCAAATGAGGTCTTCATCACCCAGAATGGAAGCAGCAAGAAAAGAAGTATGTTCAAACTATATCACAGGATGACCTTTCACAAGTCCTATTTTGGGGTAGATCACTGAATATATGAGACCGTGGTGCAAGAAAGAAAGAAAGAAAAATAATTGCTGAATAACCTTTGACAAGCATACTCCCATCAATTAAATACTTTGTAGGATGTTAACAAGATTAATTGTAAAATGTAACCCAGTGTGAACTGACGCTAGATAAGCCTCAATGCTGAGTGCCTTCGGAACAGAATTGCTCGATGCCTCTCAACTAATTTGACTGACACAGTTAGAAAGTAGGAGACTCTTTACAGAGACAGAATACAGGTATACTTTGCCAAAAGTTAGATGAATCCTCCAGCCCTAGCCTCCTGCTTTCTGGAAAAGTATCCCTAATCACTAAATTGCTATATTAATAGTAATTAAAACAACTTGCAACACTGACTTCTCCAGTGGCCTTTCTAGGTGCTCAAAAATACTGCACTGTGTGCAAATCTCAAAGTTTTAGGTTTGTGTTCTTTGACACCTGAATGGAATTTAGGAGTGGGATTTGCTATGCATTCAGTTGGAGAATGAATGCAGAAACATTCAACAGTGGATTGGCCAATACTGTCAATAATGGTTTAGTGGCTTCTAAAATCAACAGGTACTCAAACACTTCCTTTCTTCTGTGCTTGCCAATATATTAGTCTGAGGGTTGAGGTGGAAATTATTCTCAAACTGAGATAGAATATGAAGTGGAGAAGAAACTTCAAGAAATTAGGCCAGAACACTGGCATCAAATATTCATCTTAGGCCTACTATATGTGATGTGATGGTAAAAATGTTCTGCAAATTCAGCTACGAACCTTTGGCTTACCTTTCATAAAAACTCTGACAGGTAATATACAGCAACTGATAAGTGTTTTCTCTTTTGAGGTTTGGTTGCAAACATCTAAGCACTTAATGCTACATACAAAAATATTTTAGACAAATAAAATAGTTCCCCTACTTTATTTTTCCCCCAAGAACAGAGTCACCCCCACTGAAATCTATCACCTTTTAAAAGGGGGATAAAGGAGTTTGAAAAGCTACCACGTTATTTTGAGAAGTCCTTGCCATATTAATTCTACAAAGGAATGTAGAAAACATTTTAATAATTTTCCTTTTAAGAAAATAAAATGCTTTCCAGAGTTCTTGGCCTAAAAAATATCAGATAATCTTCTGATTGTTGTAAGCCATAATCTTTTATTATACAGTACTAATAACTCCCTAGAACACACTGGAAAACCTTGGTCCACTTCTAAAACAGCACCATGAAAATGAATCACTTTCAAGATTCAACATATTGTGCTAGTAGTATTTAACCTGATTCCGCTCTAACCTAGAGATTTGTCTAAACTTAACAAAACTTAAATACTGTTAACATTTCCTGAAAATCACTGCTAATGAGCTGCAGCTTAAAAACAAACAAACAAACAAAAACCAGTAGATATGTATTCACATTTCACATTGTGCTTCTATTTATTTTGTGAAATGCTTCAATATGAACAACCTCATATGGTGAAAGGTTAGAGGCAAAATACTATGGATATTCTGTATGCTATCAAAAAATCAAAGTGGAAGGACTTACCACTTCTTCGTGGGTAGCACTTTCTACATTAATACCATTAACCTAAAAACAGAGATGCAATAGGAACAGAATGATTTCCAATATGTAAGTGAGATAATGAAACAAACATAAAGGCAAGTATGAAACAAATGTCTGTAGAAAAAAGCAAACATTTACTGACCTGCATTATTGCATCTCCTATAAATAACATTCCGGTTTGGTCAGCTGTGGGATAACAGGAAGAGGATAATTTAATTCAAAGCAGTACTAAAAAACAATGTATATTATCTTTCAGCATTTGGTTTAGCATGCTGTTTGTAAGCATCATTTGAAACTGATTTGCTTGTGAAAATACCAATGGCATAGCAATCAGTGTTCATTCTAAAAAGGTAATAGATTCCTAGCAATTTTAAACAAATTAAGAGAGTTACTTCCCTTGCACAAAGAACGTATTTAATATGGAATACAAATGTCATTTCTCACTAATGAAGGATTTCATTAAATTATGTGGAAAGCATGATTCACACTTTTCATTATTATTCTACAAAAGGGAAATAGGAATTTCTGAAACTACTTAGCAATTCCTTTCCCCCTGAACAAATTTACAGTGACTGCTATAATTAAAGAGGTTGTGCCTAGAATTTAATACAACTCTTTAACATGAAGTTTGACTTATCTTTGTTCCTGAGAATAACATAATACATTATTTCAGTTGGTAATTTGCATGTTTCCTGCCTTACAAAATCAATGGGAATGATATAATGAAACTGCAAAGAAAATTCTACCCAGACACAATGACATTTTTGAGGTGTATTCATCAGCTTTTAAATTTATTTAATTTTTAGCAGAATTCAAGGATGTTTACCTCTTGAAATTTAGCACTTAATTGAAAGAAAGTCTCCAATCCTGCAGACTGATATGATTAAATTAAGCATATGAATAGTCTTACATGCGATCTTATAGTCACAGTTTGAGACACTGAAGAATGTTAACCAAGATAGTATTTTGAGATATGTAAACAGAGGAAAGAAGGAAAGAGAGAGCGAGACAGACAGAGAAAGGAAGGAAGGAAGGAAGGAAGGAAGGAAGGAAGGAAGGAAGGAAGGAAGGAAGGAAGGAAGGAAAAAAAGAATGAACTAAAAATATTCTTACCATTTCTACAATAAAGCTTTTGCCACTGAAAATGTCCCACTTTTGGTTTAAAACAAAAAACAGCTTCTTTCTATTAAATTTGTATTTCTAATAGATTTTTCATCATTCTTTTGGCAGATAAAAGATACATTTTATTAGTACTTTTATCAGTACTTAGGAAAGATTTTGTGATTTATTTTAAATACCATGTTAAAAGTTGTATTGAAGGTCTTTACCCTACATTTAATCCCAGTTTATATTTTAAAAATATGCACACAATTTGTAATAGCATAATTCAGTTGCACAGAACCGCAACTGATTTAAAGCACTGAAAAAAACACAAGCAATTCCGTGTAGCCTGTAGAGGTACCTGTATTGCTAGGGGAGACAGATGCTACCTTGGGCATCTCAGTATTAAACTTCTGGTCAAGATGTTAGCAATACATACACCAATAGTGAAAGTAATCTGATCCATTTTTTTATTCATTTATGCCCACTTGTGTTAATGACTAGGAACAAAGCTGAGAAATATTTACTACATCTGTAATAGCAGGTGATAAGGCAGAACAGAGATGGATTATAGCCCAGTAATAGCCCAAGTCTGGTTCATTAGGGGTGTCCTCCTGTAGCAGGTTGAGACCCACCCATACCTCCATGACCCCTCCCTAGTGTATTTCTGGTTCAACAGATGTTCAAGCACTGTATTATGAGGAGGTAAAAGTTTCAGGGGCTGCTGTATTGCTTTTAAGTAAGGTCAGCTTCTGTGGCTCTACAGTGACTGTTGGTAGCAGGAGTGCATCACTGTGAGGCTGCTGTGCTTCAGGATGGGCTACTTGGGGGCCCACATAAGTTTTGTGTAACAGTTCCATAAAAACAGGAAAGGGAAAATTACCAACACAAAGTTCTTGAGATAGGGTTAGTAAACAATTCAGGGACTGAGGAGGAAAAACACTGACATGAAAAAAAAAAAAAAATTATAAAAAAAATCTCAAGGAACAAAAACAGGTAGCTGGAGGATGGTAACTCAGCAGCACTGGAGGTAAATCCCATCCAGGGAGCAACAGAGGCTGAACGTTCCCCACCTGATTGCTGACTGCCAAGTACTCATCCCACAGTGATGAGTACTGCAATGCCCCTAGCTACCTATTGTGTGCATTAGCCAATAAATATTATAGTTTAAGTGCACAAAGCAATTATATTCTGCTTGCAGAATCTTTACACACAATTGAAGTTCTCCAGATAAAGTGAATGAGAGGGAGAGAGTTACACAGCTGATGCCAAATGCTCTATGAACGGAAATAAAACATGGAAAATAGGCAGAATCAGGACATTCACTTCAAAAGTGCATTATACAGCAAACTAACACAATAATGTGGACACCTCCATGGCTGCTGTCATTATGGCCAGTGATGGTACTCTGGCAAATGATGCTTACAAGTCTGTGATGAAACACTTTGCTTTATATATATATCCTCTATAGCTAAAAATCAATGATGATTTCTAAGACAAATATTTTCCAGAAGTCAAATTGTAGAGGAAATGTCACTGCGAAGCAGAAGACACAATATAGTAAGGAAGTGTCTTAGAACTAAAGTGACCTGAAAAACTCCTTGGAAAGAGACAAAAAGACAGTCTTGTTCTCTCTCATTTTAAATCTGAAGACAAGTAGTGTATCATTTCAAACTCTACTTATGCTTTCATTAAGTTATACCTTCTCTGAATGAAAAAAAACATTGTTAATTTCAAGTGCTATGTTCCACTTTATGTGGAACTTTGTCTCTCACTGGTAGCACCCTCACATACAAAGATGTCTATGAAAGGTTGCTCTGCAATTATGAGTCACGCTGCATAGAATTAATCAGCACTAAAAACAGACCACTTGAGAAAGTGTTTTGAGATACCAAGTAGCATATAATCTTATTCAGAGAAACAGTAAATACAACTTTTCTGGAATTCAGGATATCTCTTGAAGCTTAACTTGAAATAATATTTTATAAGTAATGAACTGAACATGGCCAGAAAAACATGTTCAAAAGAAAACATGCACAAAGTAGTAATAAGCAGAAATGTACCAGGGTTTAAAAGAAAATCAGGTGTGTGCTGCAACAATTAGTATTTGTCACTGATAACAACTCTCCATTTCAATTATCTTTTGTACATTCATTAAATTCACAAGTGTTACTGCAGTTGGAGGAAAGCATCAGGGAAACCCAAAGGGGCTTCTATAGAGGAAGTGATACAAAATAAACCATAAAAGAAAAAAATAAATTAAAAAAAAATCCTATTCTTAAGAATATATTAGACTCGGAAAAACTTTCCCAAGAGTAAATGACCTATCATACTAGCTATTAAAAATAAATAAATAAATAAATAAATAAATAAATAGACAGAAACATGGACTATGAAAGATATTTGCACCCTTTGAAAGGAAAAAAGAACAAGTAATTCTTCTGAACTCTGTTTTATTTCCTCTTCATATCCATTAGCTGTATTGAAGTTTTCAAAATTTACAAGATAGTGAAATGGTTAATTCACCAGATTCTTGGGAAACTCTGACTTACCACATGGTAGTGATGCACAGATCTATGCAGGTTTGAGTCTGTAAGTAATACGATGTGCTTGTATTTTTCAAGACTTATAACAATACATACTTTCAATAAATTTTTGCTGAATTCCTGAATACTATGAGACATGTACTGGGTGCTAAGTCCTCTAACATTGTATTTATGATACACAAAAACACGCTGTTTTAGGCATACAGGTAAGTTCATTGACTTCATGACCTCTCGATTCTTAAGCTTAACCTTGAATATATGTAAAAGTGCTCAACTCCATAACAAGAATTTAAATGACAAGTTAAGCAAGTATACAAATTTAAAAGAGAAGATTGGAGAAATTGGTATTTAGAATGCAAGAGGTTTCATAAAGTTATTTTCAAGTGTTTTTCCCTTCTCTCTTGGACATAGTTACAGTTGTGATTGTAAAGACACCACTGGTGCAATTCACTTTTATATTTTCTTGAAAACAAGCAGTCTTGTACCTGTATTTGTAATCAATACTTTAAAACAGAACTATATTAACTCAGGTATGAAATACAACCTTGTTAAGGAAGATTTAAAATATTAACATGCTCTTTAGAGGACTTGAGCCAAAAACTGAGAGAGGTCATGCAAAGCGGTTGTCAAGTCTCCATCCTTGGAAATAAAGAAAACTCAACTGGACAGTCCTGGGCACACTGCTCTAGCTAATGGTGCTTGAGCAGAATGGTGGACTACATAATCTTAAGAGGTCTCTTCCAACCTCAAAAATTCTGTGATTTGCAAAGCTGCACACAAGACTATATTGAATACCTTTATATATTTTAACATATTTGTTCAAAATGCAACAATTAACCTATTAAGGAAGTATTTGTTGTAAATAAGGATATTTGGAATGAAAACAGAATTTAGTTTGATAGGTTGATTCTCAGATGTTAATTCTTCTCAGAATTATCCTTTGTACTCTATGCAACCCATCTTGGTTTCTTGACAACTTTTGCTGAGAGAAACCAAGGCATTGATTTTTAATTCTCCCACATGCCTGGTGACAGGATGAGGGGGAATGGGCTTAAGTTGCACCAGGGGAGGTTTAGGTTGGATATTAGGAAAAAATTCTTTACCGAAAGGGTTGTTAGGCATTGGAATGGGCTGCCCAGGTAAGTGTTTGAGTCACCATCCCTGGAGGTCTTTAAAAGACGTTTAGATGTAGAGCTTAGGGATATGGTTTAGTGGAGGATTTGTTAGTGTTAGGTCAGAGGTTGGACTAGGTGATCTTGGAGGTCTCTTCCAACCTAGACGATTCTGTGATTTTCCGTCTCACTTTCTTTTAATTTTCAGTGTATCACCCTTACGGGCTGTACTCTCAACCACTCACACCTTATTTTATTTATATAAACACTTTAAATATCTTCTTATTTATTTATTCTAAGGAAAGGCATGGCAACTGAGTTGGGGCAACTAGAAAAGCAGAGTAATTTTATTTTATTTTTAATTCTGGACTTTCAGTATATGAAGGGGGCTTATAAGAAAGATGGAGAAAGACTGTTTACCAGGGCCTGTTGTGGCAAGGCACAGAAAACATTTTTTATCTGAAAGAGGGTAGATATTTGGGGGATTGGACTAGATGATCTTTCAAGGTCTCTTCCAATCACTAACATTCTGTGATTTAGATTGGACATAAGGATTTATTTATTTTACATTGAGTTGGTGAGACACTGGAACAGTTGCCCAAAGAAGTGTTCTGCAAGATTTCAGAGCTGGGTTGGATGGGGCTTTGAGTAACCTGATCCAGTGAAAGATGTCGCTGCCAACGGCAGGGGGATAGGACTAAATGATCTTTAGAGGTCCCTTTTGACTAAAACCATTCTATGATTCTATAATCTTCAGAAAATTTGAAGATACTAATTGCCACTGTTATTTATCACTGGGGATACACGCTTAACCTTAGCTAGGAAGTTTCTTGCCTTTGAAAATAAAAGTAAAAATATTTAGGCATTGTATACATACAGAATTAAGTAGCAATAGTTAAGAGGCAAAAGCAATACTTATACCTACAAGAAAGCTATTTTTTGTCATTAAAAAAAAAAAAAAAAAAGTTATAATAGCCAGGTATAGCTAACACTCCATTAAGAGTCACTGAAAACCTATTTAAAATGACAAAATTGTGGTCTTTCATATGGTTAGTAGTATTAAAAGCTCTAGGTACTCTATACATATAATCAATCTAAATCAGGTATTTCCAGATTTACTACAGGTTTTTTCAAGTAAAATAGTTGTGTGCATTACAAAAAAAATAAATCACTAATAGAAATAAATAAATAGAAATAAATAATTCACTGATAGAAAAATGTATTGAAATGTAAAGGAAAATTAATCTGATCATACAATTGCAATATTCTAAGGCATAAGGATAGCTCTAATAGACATATGATTAATATCACATCTAAAAGGCTTGCTGAGCTGAATAACATAGTCAGACAAGTTATGAATATGTAACATTATATTAGGATATAAATTAAAGGCAAATCTGGCATCTTCATTTTTTTTCACAAATGTGTAACAGCTTCCATTAAATACTATTACAGAATGCAAGAAAGTTTTAAATGCTGTAGAGGGGAAGACAAACTTGCAGACTAAGGGGGGATGCCTGAAATAATGGAAATACATGCATTAAATGAGACACAATGAAAGAAGAGATACATTTTCTAAAATAGCCTAGAAAGTCTTTATTTCAGAAACTAGTAATGGAAAGATAAGAACACTGAAAAGATCAAAAGTAGAACTTTTATGAAGTTGCCGAAGGATGTTTTTAAATCTTTCATATTATTCCATATGACAGTATCTCCAAGCAGAAGGGTTGTCACATTTGTTCCTTCCATCAAATATTCTGTATGATTCTTGACTGTGCTTCAGCCCAAATAATCTGAATGAGTTTTACTCTGACTTTAATTTGTATTTTTCAGTGCAGTAGGCATCTTTGCTACATTTTAGATTGTTTCTGCCTAGTTGCTTGCTTCTCCAGCTTCTATACTAAAACTACTATACTAAAACTTCTATACTAAACTACTTTCTATGGTAAAAAGAAAGTTTCAAGTCCAAAGTCCAAAACACCATTCATCTTCAGAAGCACTTCAAGCAGTTCTTTCCTGAAAAAATTTACCTGAGAGAACATGTACAATATAGTTCTCTAATTTTCCTACATGAAAAAATTATCATCAACCTTTGTCTTCAGTCTGGACTGCAGTGGCAACAAATTCAAAAAGTAATTTTAAATGTGTTTCATTAGATTTCTACATTTCATAAGGGAATTACATTGTCAGCCATTCATAATTATGGAATCACAGAATCATTAAAGTTGAAAAAGACCTTTAAGATCAGTAGGTGAGCAGAAAAAAAGAAGTTGTACATTTAAAGGGCATCTTTGGGTCGCATTTTTTTCACCCAACTGCAACAGATAACTAATGCAATATTTTGTACCTTTTTCTATGAAATTTGGAGTACACACATGATAACCATAACATTAGAGGTCCACTGAAATTACAGATATCGTTTTTCAGATTTTATCAACCTTTTTGTTTCAGAAACTGGAAAATGCACCTTTCAAAGAGAATACTCACCATAAATATCTAAGGAACTGAAATAATACTCCCAGAAACATTTAACATTTTAACACAGCTGTCAAGCAAAAAATATTTTTTTTTAAAATCAAAAGTCAATCTTCACATCTGTTAAGAATAATTTTATTATTTACCCTATTATTTACCCTATGAATACAATTTCAAACAAAAACTTAAAAAAAAGCATTATTCTTTATCAGGAACTTAATGCACAAATTTTTATATACATCAACAGACGTGTATACATAAATATATCTAGAGAGAGAACCTCACATTGGGAAAGTATGTAAGTGACTGTTTAAATCTAGAGTTGGACACTAAATTCACTGTTTCTGATTTTTAGCCATGAATGGAATGAAAACAAATTCAAATTAACCCATGGCAATGCTTTAATTTTCTCCATAAAAATGTGGTTTAGATTTATCACAATCTTAATTGCTATAAAAAGAAAAATAAGTCAAATTCTATAACAAAACAAAAATACAAATATTTCATCCTGTTTTTTAGAAATAATTTAAATGCATAAAAATACATATTTCACTGTAATAATGAAGACATCATCATTGTAAACATATTCCACAGATTAGATTTAACCTATACACCTGCTCAGTTAAACACATAAATTTGACTATTTGCATCCTTCTAACCAAAGAATTCTTAAGGTTTAGGTCAATAACTTATGTCCCATGCTTCAGCATTTAAATCCTGATACAAACCTGAATAGTATGAAGTGTTCTGTTCACTAATTTACCTATCTATATGCATCTTGTTATATATTTGATGACTCCTGACTCCAATTAATATAATTGGACCTTAAGTATGCTTTTAACTATTCTATTGAACAAAAATACTTTTCTGAATCATGGACCAGAGTATCTGCACTTTGCTTGTTAACTGCTCTTTAACAGTTCATTAGGATATCCTTTCTACCGTATGCACTGCTGGTCTCAAGGATGCAATATAATAATAAATAAATAAATAAAAAATGCAAAGAATATTCTTCTCTGTCCTGTGAAACTACATTTAATGCTGCAGGCATGGATTCAATAGAGATAATGATGAGTCAATGTTACCTTTAAATATAATCAGCTACTCAGTAATAAAGAAAAATAACACTGACAAATATAATTTAGAATGACACATAGAAAATATGAATAAGCCATCAAAAGTGTATGTATATTTAATATGTAGCTGATACTAGGAAATAGTGTACATAGATAAAATACCATCTAACTTCAAAAAAAAAATCTTCAAATCAGGTCTTTCTTATGTTTAAAGATAGCCTTGTATTAGCCTTCACTTTCATAACATATAATGAAAGTTTTGGATTCATTTTGAACTCCTTATGAACATAAATATCTCCATCTTGGCTTAACTCTACCTTAATCTTGACCTTGCTGAAGTGAAGCTCTAAGGCTGATGAAGCCAAGGTGATGAAGAATATAAATTACAAATGCAAATGTGCTGTGCATCTTGCTTGTAATCTCACACTATGCCCAATGATTTATCCATACTAGGCTTGGTTACTCTAGTTGCACCACCTTCGTGGATGACTGGAGTCAGCATAGGAAAAAAGACTTCTGCGGGCATTATCACATATGCTTCCATATCAAACCAGCTTTGTCTGGCATATATGTGTAAGTGAAACTGCTGTAAGCCCTCATCAAACTGGCACTGTGTCCTCCAAACAGATGGTCCCAAATGGAGGCTGCCAGGATGTGGTACTTGGACACAGTCCGTGTTTGGAGAGCGCAGAGTTTCAAGCCAAAAATGTTTCAATGGCTGAATGTCCTGAGTTTGTTCCAATCCTGCCAGGTTATATGGCATCTCCCCTCAGAAATGGGCTAAACTCATAAAATAACAAGTCACCCTTTATCACAGGAGGTGGGAAAATGCTTTCAAATTAAAGTTTTAACCAGTTTTGGCTCTCCTTTGCAAAACTGGCAAAATGCAAACTATCCCTATTACACCAGCTTTTATTCAATTTTATTTAACTATTTTTGTCATGCCTCATTGATCTGAACCCACTGTTCTGTTTCATCACTGCTGCTTGTCTGACTCCACATGTTATGTGAGATATGAGCAGAGCTCACAGCAGTAGTCAGATTATTACAGCAATGCTCACAGAAATGGAAAGCTGCATCAAGGTAACCAAATGTGACTGCTAACTTCATAACCCTGCAACATGAAACAGAAATTCAGTTCCTTGACCAGAGGAACATAAAGTTTTTACAATTAACACATACAGCACTGTATGCAATAAAAGTCACTTGTACCTACAATCAAAGTTCATAAAAAATATTTTAGTAATTACAGATGGGAATAACAGACACTAGATGGAAAGATATAATCACAGAAAAGCTTGTATCATTTATCTCTATATTGTTTACGAGGATTCCTTTAAGTACATTTAATGGATCTGACATATTTTCTTACAGGTTCACTGTACATCAAGTAAGCCTGAATGAACTGATTCCTTTCAAAGTTCAGGATACTCAGCTACACACATCATAGGAATAGGAGTTGGCAGTGCTCAATGAATCATTGAATCACTTATGCTGAAGGACACCTCAGGAGCTGACCTACTCCAGACCCCCCACAGTGAAAGCAGGGCCAAGGTTCTCATCTTCATGACAGAGGTGCAACTGATGAAGTATCTATAGAGCTTTCTTCATACTTTGTCAGGTGTGCCAGTGTCTTTATACCATTCACTGATTCAGCCATGAACACTGTATAGGAACTTACTGTGATACAGCATTGTCTCTGGTTATAACTATTACTCACTTTAGAGCTTCCTTCGGCAAAAGGCTACAAGATGTTGCAAATATCTTTCGAGGACAGATTTTCAAATCTGTGGTATACCACTGACACCTTAAGTTGTTGTTGCATTCATTACTCTACAAATAAACACAGTTAGTTCATGAAAAACTGCCTAGATACAAAACTGTGCATACAAGTATTTGATTTATAAAACCACAGCTAACTTTGATTCAAAGCACTGTCCTAAAAAGGGCAGTAGATATCTTGTTGGTGATTAACTGCATAAACTACATTCCTTAGACCTCAGTGGTTATATTAGTATTTTTTTATTATTATTATTACGTATTTACTTTCTTCATATGGTTTATTATGCTGTGTATTCATGGAACCTATTAATGTTCCATCTACAATAACACAACTGGCATAAAAACATCTATTCACTTTCTTCTGCAGAAACAATATCATAAAAGAGAATCACCATGTTGAAATATATCTAAGTGCCGTAACATAGGAAACTTGAAGGAGTCTTTCTAATTGGATACCGGCATAGACAATCTATTCAGTGTTCACTAGATATCATCTGAAACTAGATTACCAACTTCAGGTATTATACTTCAAGCAAAACATGGGCCCACAGAAGAAAATGGAGAGAAGAAAAAGTACTGTCTGAGATCTACTAAAGCATGAGGCTGGACACATTGCCAAGTAAAAGCAAATATTCACAATTTACACTGAGGCACAGCAAGAAGAGGGGCTGATGAGTAAATAGATGGTGTCAGTGGTTCTGAGTCCTTTATGGAGCAGGGCATGCACCAAGTATCATAACATAGCACTCTGCCTTTTCTTGCATAAAAGGTTACATGAAACAGGTAGATTTATTCTAGGGAAGAGGAAATGCATAGAAGATTTATCATAGGAACACAATACTTCTACATCTATGTAAAGATTGCCTCAGCAAAGAACAAACTAGTCCCTGTGTCCATGTCCACCCGAAATGAAACTACTACTAAATGACCCTTAGGCCATCTTGCAAGGCACTGCCCACTCCCATGCAATGGTTCTACTTTACTGATTGTCCCCTTTATTTTCCAGAGCAGTTTTCCAAGATCAGTCTATCATTGTCCCCAAAAGGTTATTTTTGATAGATAAATGTCAATGTAATACTTAACTGTGTTGGGCTACACTGATTTAGATCTAATGTTATTGTAACAAACATTACGAATCACTCTCTGCAACTAGGCAAAGTCAGTCATGCTGTATGATGAATTACTGTGCAAGGAAAAGATATGTTTGGTTTATATATCTGTTTATATATTTTTTATCCTTTGCGTTATTGAACTTAGGTGCATCAATAGGTATCTTGTATCACAGTTTTGTTTTCACAAGTAATGTTCAGGGCTTTGTTTAAAACACAACTGTCTTACTGCAGTAAATTTTTTTTTTTGTGAAACTATTACTTAACAGTAAAACTTCAAGTGAAGGTCCTAAAGACTTTAAAAGATTATAGATTTTAAATTCAATACAAAGGCACGTGGATCACTTGGACATTTACAGAAAGGCTTAAAGACCGTGTGATACTGAAAGAATTAACTAGAATTAATTCTGAGTTTAAAGAACATTTAATTTTTTTTTTAAATCATGTACAATACAGTACTATATATTTAAATAACATAAATATATATTTTACCTGCTTGGTCTTTAAACATTTTTGATATGACGACAGGCACTTTGTGCTCAGCACCACCCTGTAAAAGATGCATAATAATCATGAGATCTCAATTAAGGCTGAAGTGAACCAGTCATACTGAAAATTAAAAGAAGAAATAAGAAGTTATTGATACCTTTATGCTTAAGCCCAAGCCACCAACTGGTTGTCTACGAAGTGTAACAGTTCTGTGCTTTAAAAAATTGTAGAAAAAATACATTTAGGTGAAAACACAATATCTGAATAAGTACAGAAGATGCTTTAGAGTTCATTCTACTCAAAAAAATTATGATTTTCAAAGGTACCCTGGAAACTAAACATTCAAGTTCTGTTTTGAAGTATCATTCAACACTGATTTATAGGCACTTATATATAGGCACTCTCCTTAACACAAAGAACAGAACTTTTGTATGAATTCTGCATGCAGACTTATTATTATTTATTACCACTGATGTGATACTCTTCCTAAAAACAAACTTTTACACGCTTTTTCTTTGTTTTGACAAATGTTTTCACAAGAAAACTATATGAACAGCTTTGGGTTGCACATTTTCATAGCTGATTTATCTTCTTTAGTTGCTACCGGGTATACACATTATATTTATTTTCATATTTCAATCGCAAATACCAATGTCTTCTAATCCATATCTTCAGCCATATGCCATTTTTTTTGCAGCATATGCTAAAAGGCTTTTTATGATTGTCCACTTCAAATGGTTATTTTCTTGCGTTTCATGTTTAACTGCATAAAGAAGATAAACATTTATCAATACTTTTCCGTATCAACCTATCATATGTTTAATAGTACACTGAATTTGGCATTGCTTTAATGTGCAAATCTTGGTGCCTGACAACACAATGATATCAATTCATTCATTGACACTAATCACAGAGTTGGTGAGAACTGTTTTGCAACATGCTGAACAATAGTGTATATAATGCCACTGTTCAAGAACTGGAACTGTAATTCGTGAACATGTAAGATTAAATGTTTTTTTTTTTTTTTTTTTTTTTTTTTGTATATGATTTCTTATGTACAGAATGACAAGATTACATTATATGGATACCTACTGATCAGATATTTTATGATTTCTCTAATTCTGATAAACGGATTTTTTGATTTTAATACTGAAGCCGATAAACACATATTAACAAGGTATTCTTAGCTTTTTCTTTTTTCTAAAACCCACCTTGCCATACTTAGATTTATGCTAACTCAGGGAAAGAGGGAATACAATGCATCATTGATTTCAGTCTCATTTTAGGAAGGTAAAACAAAAGCATATGGGAAGGGAAAAAAAAAAAAAAAAAAAAAAAAAAGATAACTTTCACACATTTCCAAAATTTTTTTCTTCTGTTACCATGAACATTATACCACAGCAGTCTGTGCTAAAAATGGACACTAATTTAAGTGTTGACATATAGTATCTGATTTAAATCAAAAGTTGTGTATGTTTCAATCTCAGACCAGATAATACAGCTTTATTGAAATCTGCACTACTTTAAATTGCTTTATTGGTACACTTCTTCATTTTGAACTGACTCAAAACTTTCAATCAAAATATTCAAATGCACTAAGAAAGTTCAGATCCAATCTGAATTAGAATACATGTTTCTGCCTTCATGGTCAGAACAGTCATTTTCTATGACATAAATCCTGTTTAATTACTGTGTTTCTTTCCACTTATACTCACAACCTGTAAACTAATTATCACAATCTATCCCATCACATAAGAATGATGGAATAAGTGCTTTAATGGCTTGATTGCTTGAGCATTATTGGGCTTGAAATACACGTACACTACATAGATAGCCTTGGCCTTTTTATAAAAGACGAACAAGGTACTACGTAATGCTATTGCGTCCACTCAACTATAACTAACATTCCTATTTTTATACAGTAGATACATTTCACATGATAATACTGATTCTATAAATTAGTTTATAGCTCTACAAAGCACTCTATTTGCATAATATATTTTTATAAGTTTGGCATTTGTGTTTTCATAGATCATAGCATAGCTCATTACAGAGCTTCAAATATTCCTGTTGAAGAACGCTTTCAGAGAAATTATTAAGTATGTACCTAAAAGTTTCTTACAAAACAGCTTTTAAAATTAGAGCTACTTGCAAAAACACAAAAATCTCCTACATTTGAAGATGTTCATATTGCAAATTAAAATGTCGTAAGCTGAGCAGTATCATAACCAAGACCATTTACACAAATTTATTCAATTCTATGATCACATATAGTTCACTATGATTGCAACCAATAGTTATATAAGACCAAACACCACATTCCGTTTTCTGTATATAGATTTTTGTTACCGATTTTGAATTTTTTAAAATGTAATAGTGTCCAATTCCAGAAAATTAGAAGAAATATAATATTGGACCAATACTGAAAAATTATAAATACAGCTGTGGATCTTCACTATATCCCAATGCTTAAAGGTCAGATAATACTAGATCTGACAATAAATAACCCATTCCATTATGGAATAAATGTAACCTACTTCATAAAAAATTAAAGGTAAGTAATTTTAAGGGGGAATAATGTGGAAAATATATTTTCAAATGAAACTGATGACAGAGTACCAGTGTTGTAACAACCCTTAAAATGAAGGAATCTGATAACACATAAAAACTTGATTAAAAACATAAAATATATGAAATAGTATGCTATATTTTTACTCTATTATTATATTTTTATTATTTTTATTTACATATTTAAGTTGACAAAAATATTTCAAATCAAAATGTAATTAAGATAAAGTTACTTTTTATTGACATCTGGTGAAGTAATGACAGTACTTGTTTTAAATATATATATATATAAAAAATCAATGATCTGAAGAAAACCTCAATTAATTACAATGATGCTTGTAAGTGACACAACAGTTGTGAGAAAGTAATTATGAACAGAACAGAGCCTGAGTATACAGCAATTCAAGGTCATTCTGGTAAGCTGGAAAACAGTTCAAACAAATAGGGAAAAGCATTCAACTGTCATGCTCAGTACACAAAAAAACAACTTCCCTGCATAAAGCTATGGCCAAAAGCACTAGCATAATTTTATATCATCAAAAGACTATTAAGTAGGAGTAGAGAGACTATAAATTATTTCTCTGTAAAGATATCCACACAGTTGAAATAATACAGCCAGTGCTGATACGTTCATTTTCAAAATAATCCAAATAAATTGCAGTGGTAGCAGGCAAGAGCCACCAGTACTTTGAGACATTCATCTAGAAATGCAACAAATACCAGGAGTGAAATATATTTAGCTTTTCAAAGCACTTTTCAGGGATGATCAAGCACAGGCTTAAAGCATCTTCCTTGGCAGAAGATGACCAAATCACACAGACTGACACAATAAAAATTTAAATGACTTAAAGTTCAAAACAGACACATTCAGGCTACAGACACAAGACATGATTTTAAACTTTTGTGGCATGATGCATCTTAACTGGATTTAAAAAACAACCAACCAAACAAACAAAAACAACAATGAAAACACTTTAAAATAGTAGTATGATCTTGAGACTTTCCAATGCACAGATATTTCTTCTTTTATCTCTATTTAAAGCATAATTTGTCACATTATTTCACGAACAAAGATTTAAATTAGCTCTAACTGTAGGATTACTAAAATACCCGATGGGATTTTTTATGGCAGTAACCAGAACAGTGTTTAGTTTTTTCCACATCAGTGAAATTAGTTTCACAGCCTGCCACAAGTATGCTCTTTCTACAGAGAAGTAATGCAGACACACAAAGATTTAGGGTCAATGAATTGTTTTACTGATTTGAAATGCCTGAATCCTTTTTTAAGTATTTAATTTTCGTATGAACTTTATCTGTTTGAAATGTCTTGTGGATAAACTGCAATCTCAGCTTTGAATGTTCAGCACTTGAGCACATTTTAGTTTTATATCAGATGAGAAGCACCTAATTCCTGATCAGCAGTGTGAAGTATGATGTATATGACACAGCTAGGACCACACGGCACCTTTATTTCCAGAGAAGAATCATTCATGAGGTGTTGGGACTACTCTTCACTGCATGTCTTCCAATATTAAAAAACCAACACAGGGCCAAGGCTCAAAAGACAGCAGCTTATATAATTGTAATTTTCTAATACTTGACTTTGCAACTTTGTTTTAAAGGCAGAAATTAAAATAAAAAAAAAAAAGGGGGTGGGGGTGGGGGGGAAAGCCCACAAATTCACATGGTTCACTACAGGTTGGTTTCCATTCAGTCAGTTGTTTGGACCCTTAAATTCATAGTGTAGATGCCCACTGCTTAAGAAAAAAAATCTGTAAGTAAATTAGGAGGGATTCACCTTTAGATACCTGCAGAAAGCAAGACACTATCAAATTAATTATCAGGTTTTGTAGGCAAACATGTTAGAGTAATTATTATTTTCCATTTGACCACTTCTCCCTGCCCCCTCTCACTTCTGTTGTGGTTCTGTTCCCTTCTCAGGACCCTTCTTTGCTTTTGTTCTTCCCCACCTTGTAACTCAAAATTCTGGAAGCTTTTTTTCCACTTTTAATTCAAACCAAACAGCACCCCTCTCTATTATGAAACTCATTTACAGTAAATAAACAGGGAGGAAAAAAAAAAAAGTTATCAATGTACATGAACTACATGCACAGATTTAAATTAAAGTATTTCTAACATACCCCTACAAAATTGGTAGTCATGTACAGCAAAAAACATACATGTAAGATAAAATTCATATTAGTGAGTATTATATGTTATTTAAATTCTGATAGAAAAGTATATGAAATTCTGGCAGCTGTTACAGAATGAGCAAAGTCCTTGGTCCAAATAACATGAAAGATTTTTCTCTTAATATGTTCTAAATGATGATGCATCTCTACTGCCAGCTAACAACACTATCTGCCAAAGCAGATTGTGCTGGCTGTGCTCTTGATTGACTACTGGTAGCAGAACTCCTGAATATGGATTACCATACAGGTAATTCTACCTGTTTACCTCTGCTTTTCCCCTCAAGCTGTCAGCTGTGCAGAACTGGGAAGGACAAGACTAACTGATGACATTATCAATACTCGTTTGTATTACACCCTAATCTGTTACACAAATGTGGATTACATATCCAACTGACATGTTTCAGTATGGTTAAGAAGATCTGTATGAAAACAGAACTGTCTGCACACATATTGTATAACAAATGTAATCTAAACAAAATAATTGACGTTCACGTATAGAGGTGGTAGAATAATGTTTCCATCAGATCTTTGATTCCAGGGACATGCAATGAAACTAACCTGAAATTTTCACAAACGAACAGAAATCAGTGAGAATGTCAATGTCCACCAGCTGCTGGAAAGCAAGAAGGCAAAGGAAATTACATGCAGATGTTTGGCTGCCTTGAGAATGCATTAGCTGGGAATTAGTTAAAACCTTTACATATGAAAAGGTACTCTGTAATGGTAACCGCTATGCACTTTTTATTCAACATTTATACCACTGTGATCCCCAAAAATGAACTATTCAAAAGTCAGGAAGGTTGTTGAAAGGAAGAATAAAGGGGAGCCAGCTAAGAAAATTAAAACTCCATAGGCAGCGTGAGGAGTTTTTAAGGCTACCACACTGAAAGCACAGATCCACTGAATGCCACTTATTAGAAAGGCTTAGCTAAGAAAAAAAGGAAAACAACTTGGCTAAACAGGAGGTCATTAGATGTAAAGAGTGGCGGACATCATGTTTAAAAAGAAAATGAGAAAAAGGAACTTAAGCAAATAAATTTAAAAACTGAATTGGGCAGCAACAGTAAAGAGAGTTTCAACAACTGCCGAAAAGAACCACAATTACTAATAAATCTTCAAATCTATCAGGAGCAGGAGGTCTGCCAAAGAAACCACAGGAACAATTTATGATCAAGGCATACTCAGAGGAAAGAAGGGTATTGAAGGGAAGATAAATAAACACTTTTCATTAGGTTTCACTGTGAAAGAAACTAGAAATGTTCCTCCAACATTTTTTGTAGCACAAAGGATGTATGGATCTGTCTTAATTTGAAATCACTTTAGAAGCAAATTGACTAAATAACAGTAGCAAATCACCAGGGTCAGATAGCATTCACCCTGATCTTAAAGGAACTCAAGGATGAAACGAAGTAATAGCACTGGAGTGCTAACTTGAGTTACTTCTCAAGAAAGCCTTGATATTCAAAGACTACAACACTACAAGTAAAATTCCTTTATTTTTTTTTTCATAATATGTTTCAATTAAGGTTTAAACTTAAGGCCTGCACTATACAAATTAGAACTGTAGGAAAAGAAGTGTATGTATCTACAGACAGTAAGAGGAAAATGTAACAAAGAACAGAATTGCTAGACACTTGAATCTACCTTGAAAAAGAGAAAGCACTTTTTTTAAAGAACAATGCCTTCCGAATCTACCAGGAATCTCTGACGTGGTCAACAAGCATGAAAGATTTTTTATTGAAAATATAAAATAAGCTTAAATTATTCAAAGACTTTTGACAAAGACTACTTTTAAGGAAACAAAGGAACCATAGTGAAAAGCCTTGCAAAGATATACTGCTAACTAAAATTAGTTAAAAAGTAGATAGAAAACAAATAGATGGATTAAATGAGTAATTCTCACAATGGAGGAAGGTCACCGGTGAAGTTCCACTGCAGTCTATATTGTAACCTGTAGTATTTAAATTACTCACAAAGATATATACATATATACATATATAATTAATTAAAGGTATGAGCAATGAGATTATCTTCACTGCTTACTGAGGTAGGAAGGATGAGTGAACTGAAAATATTTGCAGATCTTATTAAACAGTCATCAGGCAACAAGACAGCAGTACAATACTATAGTAGATAAATGCTAGAGAGAAATTAATTTTCCCATATACATTATTAAGTACATTTCCCATGTACATTATTACATAATGTAATGCAAATTACAATTGATTCTGAATGAGCTGTTTCTAATACAGAGACCACTAAGGTCTAACAAGACCTTAGCGTTAAAGTGCAAGGGAGAGACTCTTTATCAGGGAGTGTAGCAACAGGACAAGGGTGAGTGGTTTTACACTAAAAGAGGGTAGACTTAGATCAGATATAAGGAAGAAATCCTTTACTGTAAGTGTGGTGAGGCACTGGAATGGGTTGCCCAGAGAAGCTGTGGATGCCCCATCCCTAGAAGTGTTCAAGGCCAGGCTGGATGGGGCTTTGGGCAACCTGGTCTGGTGGGAGGTGTCCCTGCCCATGGCAGAGGGGTTGCAATTAGATGATCCTTAAGGTCCCTTCCAACCCAAACCATTCCATGACTGTAAGACATCATCAGTTTATTGTTCAGTAGTGGTCAAAAGCACAAATTATTTTTTTTTTTTATTTTTTTGGAAGTCTTAGCAAAAGAACACAGACCAAGCAAAGAACATTATTACAGCAATGTAAAAATCTAAAGTTCACCCCACATTGAACTATTGGACTAGTCCACATATAGTCCATATCTACGTGGATTTAGTCCACATTGGACTATTCTGGTCCCCTCATACCTAAAACTGCTCAAAAAGGTTCAGAGAAGGCCAGTAAGGTTGATGGAACACCAGCTGTGACCAGCCACCAACAGGATTTAACACCATTCACGATGACCCTTTTGGACTGGCCACCCAGACAAAATTTACCCAGTGAACAGTGTATCTGTACTGAGAATGCTGTGGGAAATGGTATCAAATAGTTTGCTAAAACATCATCAAATGATATTAAGAGGAACAAGGTTTAAAACAAAACAAACAAAAGTGATTCTTTGTGCAATGTTTGGTGGGAAAAAAGAAATCTGGATGTTCAAAGTCTACACATATTCATGGGGAAATCAGACAAATATGCAAAACCATATTCTGCACAGGAATAACTTGAGGCAGGAAAACTTCTAAAAGAAGTACCACATATTCTTGCCTTATCAGCTTTCCAAGCTATCACCAACAGCTACTGTTGGAGAAAAGATACTGTACTCAGTAGATGTTAGGTCTGACTCAGTTCTGAACTCAGAACTCATTTTTTATAAATTAAAAATTTCATGACAGCAAAATTTGGACAGAAACCCATACTAGCTTTGCAAGCAATTATGAAAGAAAATTCTACCCTGGAACTTCATGCCAAAACTGAATTGCAGTATTTGTCAGGAAAATAAAGTTTTATTTGTGATATTACTGATAATTTCATGAACATAAGCAGATTAAAACACAGTGTTTGTGCCTCAAACAGACAAACATTTTTTTTTTTCATTTTTTAGTTGTCTGCAGATGTTATGCATCTTTTTTATTTTCAGACATTTATTTGTAACTTGGGGCTAAAGTAAGGCAACCATCATTATCAGTTAAAAGAAAAAAAGAAAAAAGCTACACTTGACTGTACAATAGCTGTGTCATTTTATTTCATTATAGGCAAGAAAAAAATCATTAGAAAGCGTTAATAATCATCAGTCTGATGATTATTTTGATGAAAAGCTGAAAATTAATACTTCTATGCTTCTTAACTAGCATTTTGTTTTGCTAATTATACACTTTAATACAATCTAGAATTTATTTAATCCTTCATTTTAAAGGTTTCCAAAGTACTAAGTGTGTACACTGTAATGATCAACTCCTTCAACAATTATGTACCTCCTATAGCACAGTGCATAGTAGGGATTTTTGTTTCATTTTGCTTCTAGGCAACAAGAGAAAGCGTTAAGTGCCCTACATGGAACTTCAGGATGCACTTGAACAGACAACGTAATTACTAAAACCGATCAGGATACCAACATGAACTATTACTGTTTTTCTGGGACCTTTTATTGTTGCAAGTTGTTGAGGATTCTATTATATGTTCCTCAAAGTGATACTGGCTCTGTTATACCTATATTAAGTTCAAGAATTGGATGAACAACTTGGGTATGACAGCTCTAGCATCAGGCTTTTGTAAAGTACCAGCGACAGGAAGAGAAGGCAGATTTACCCACTAAGTGTTCGACAGGAGGTTTTACCTGCTTGCATGGCCAGCAGATCTTTGATTGGGTAAGCTGGCTGTTTCATTTTGACTTAATTTACTGTGGAAGAATATGAAGTTTAGAAAATTATTTTCTCTTTGAATGACAAATTGCAAAACTGAAAAGGCTACTACCATTTTCATTTTTGTAATGCTTAAATGTTCTACTGTCAATGTGTAGTCCAAATTTTATAACACATACATTTTCTAATAAAACTTGCAATAAAGGAATCTTTTAGAAGGAAACACAGAAATACTCACTGCCGAAGTCCAACTAGGACTACAATTTTTCTAAATATAGGAGTAATAGGATTTGTATTTTAAACAATTAATATAGCACTACAATAATACGTGTTTCAAGGACATGGATTGATAACCAATCTATTTCATAAAAATGTTGCATTATACGGTGCTTGAAATTTAAGCAAACAGGTAAAAATATCTTTAAAAAACAAAAAGCTTGTTCTATGTTCATGCTATTTTGGTTATTTCCATTTTTAAATGAAAATGTTCCTTACGAAAAAACAACAACAACAAAAATATAAAAAAAAATAAAATGAAACTAGTGAGGCTTTTTTGTTGATGCTCTGGAGCTAACAACAGTTCCCATATAGAAGATTATTTCCTTGCTTCCAAGGTAGAAGATTCTTCTTTTAATTTTTCACAAATTTGTTCCTGTTGTTCAAGTATTATTTTTATTATAAAAAATGATTTGTTTAAATAGTTCCCTTTCATTTATCCCTAAGCGATGTTATCCAGTCATAGCTTCAGCTGTGTTATCTTCAGATCTATGAAAACAACTTCCAAATTAGTCAGCATTCCTTTTACCACAGAAAACTTATCTCATTGTCCTTAATGGCATACCTGCATGGGTGTCATGGTTCAGACTGAATTACTTCAATCAACTGTTCTAACTCTTACCTTGTCAAAGGTCTCAACTCTTCTCCATTATACAGAATTTAAAAAACAGTAATAAAGGCAATCCATAATGCCTAATCACACATGCCCAAGTAGAAGTTTTGTCTTGTTCCAATGAACAAAAACGTAGAAGAATACAGGTGCTGACTGGTTTACGTACATTCAAAGACAACTGAACTGCATTTAAAAAAGCAGCCTACTTTCCTTCTGTGAAAGACTAATATTTACAACCACCAAGACTGCTAGCTAGCTACAAAAGGAGATTTCTACGGATTAAACTCCAATAGCTGCAACAGCTGAAGGACAGAATTTAAATTTTTGGTTAGAAGCAATATTTAGGTGCTTGATTCGACTGTCTCAGTCACCACCCCTCTCATGGAGTAGCATTTACTCTGCAGGAGAGCCAGACCGTGACCACCAACTTCATACCTCATCAGCATGTGCAGCTTGGGGACAGGGGCTTTATGTCTTTATTTTGGAACAGTATCCTTTTCTGTGCACTGAGGCAAACAACTGCACTGCAGAAGAAGTTGTTAACGATACAAAGAAGCAGAAATACTTTTGCTCCAGCCTAAGATGCAGATGCATCTGTGCAGAACAAGAACATGTAGCTAGCTATACATGGGGGGAGGAGGGTCTTAAAAGGTCTCAGTAATCACTACTGAAATAAAGACCAGTGAGGCAGAAGCTTTCAAGAACTCCAAGAACGATTCTAGACAATAATAGGTTGAAAAACAGATCTGGTATAAACTTTCAAACATAACAAATGCAGGCACCATATAAAAGAACAACATGTCAATACTTGTATAGATTATAGTATATAAACTATATAGATTAGCTAGTGTCCAGAGATGTAATGCTGCTTTTAACAGCTACTGAAATTCAAAACTTTTAATAAGAGATTTATTTCCAACAGGTTTAAAATTATTTTTTTGAAATCTTTTGCCCTTGGGAAAAAAGATGAATGGCCACCCTCATTTTAAGCATATTGCCCTAAAACAAACAAAAACATCTTATTATATATGCCTATCTACTGAAAGGTAGCTGAAAACAATCCTATAGTTTTAATAAAGTTTCAAAAATAATAGATACTTTTAAATGCACTTTGGAAAATTATATGATCAAGTACTTGTCTTTTAGGTATGAAATAGCTCCTGACATTTAAAAAAAAAAAAAAGCTTTCTAGACTCTTACAGAGCACAATGACTTGACAGAAAAGTTTCTCTTCAGAAAGGTCTTTTATGTCTCCATTCATTCATATGATGTGGCATGACTGGAGCTTAATGGGCAGTGTGAGAATTCAATTACAGCCCTTATTTTTGTTAGTTAGGTTTTTAGCAAGCTTTTATATCCCCTGTAATGCCTGCCCATTTTGTCATTATTACCAAGTTGTTAACGTACAAGACCAGCACTTGCAGAAAAAGATCTTTCATTAGGAAAAATATTATTACCCCAATGAACAATGTACTAAAGGGATTTAAGAAGGAGAATGTGCTTGAAGCATGCCACATGCATTGACATAAATGGATATATTTGGAAGATGTTCCATCCATAGATGGATCCACAATATTTTCTATCCACAATAGAAAATAAAAGCCAGTCTTGGTCAACAGTGGCAGTAACAGCAGTTTGCCATCCAAGCCCTTGGGAAACATAGGGAAAAGGAAGAACAGAACAATTCAATATTAAGAGTTAAAAGAGAAGTCTGCAAACATGGATGCAAGGGAAGAAAAAGCCTGATACAAGAAGGAAAAAGAAGATAAGTACTTAAAATAACAGCCATATCTTATCTTTTTTCAGCAACTCTTCAAGCTACCACAAGGAAGTTAGGAGATAAGAAATGATCGAAGAAACAGATCCTGCGAGAACGTGAGACCCAGTGAAATGTACAATAAAATGCAGACATCCTGCCAGTTGCTGTATATTCGAAAGGAATGAAAGATGGTGCATGGAGAGGGATATTTGAAATCCCCCAGGAAGTTGTCTCCTCAACAAAGATGAGGATAGAGCATGGATATGGATTTTCTCAGCTCGCACTCTCTGCCTCTCCATTCCCAGAGCTTCAACAACTTCAGGTACATGCATTTGGCGTTCTGCCACGTGCTGAGATTGACACTTCTGCTCACACAACCCCCACTTCACACTGATTGGCAGAGCATTTCCACCTTCCCAGTGGTTGCAAGCTGCAGGCAACCTTTTGTCTGTCTCTCTTCCTAGAAATGTGGATTTTAGACTACAGCAGGGGCTGCTCTTGGCGAGATTCTTTCCACGCACAATTCAGAAGAAACACCATGCCTAGGAGAGCGCACTCAGCAGCCCTTACAAGAGAAGGTTACGGGTTATGGTTAATCACCTTGTCCAACAGTTTAGGCATCTATCTACATGATACAGCTAGAACCATGCAGCTTTATACTGGCACGTAAAGGTATCTTACAGCATATCATGCAGCATGTCAGAAGAATTACAGTGCCATCATCTAGGACTGGCATACAGAGATTTTTGCACTACACTTTGAAACCAACTGTCGAACGAACACAACTTATCCAGAAAGTACTGATTTTTAATTGCTTCGTTAGCCACCGCTGTTACTATTTGTGTTACCATATGGTCCATAGTCTTTATTAAAGACCACAAGAACAACAAAATCTGATGGAATCAGTGGAGCATGAGGAAAATGTAAATTTAGGTTAGCCACTTTGGCCAGACATCTGTGCATTTTCACAAGTTGTCAATACTGCCCTCTTAGGAAGTATAAACACCAGCATCTTATAATTGATCAGATGAACAATCAAATGATGCATTGAAAACTAATGTAACAGCTTTTTCATAAAACAATATTTAGGGTGGGATGTCAATCGAAGAACTTTGCTACAAAGAGTATTTTCTATACTGTTGGTTATAACATGCCTAGCCTGTAGGAAAAGCTTTTTGCTAATAAATAAAAAAATGATAAAATTCAAAAACAGTGTTTGTATAAACTTTATTCCCAAGTCTGTGTCATTTCAAGTGTCTTTATAGTCTTAGAAAAAATTATACTAGTATTAAAATGAAAGTCTAATGTCTTGGACAGTGGAATTATGATGACAGTGGAAATACAAGTAAAAAAATCTCAAAAAAGACATGAATTAATCCTCCATGGCATCA
This sequence comes from Aythya fuligula, assembly GCF_009819795.1. NCBI lineage: Eukaryota > Metazoa > Chordata > Aves > Anseriformes > Anatidae > Aythya > Aythya fuligula. The sequence continues at coordinate 99,197,055 of NC_045561.1, read as the reverse complement.
TGTAATGCCTCACTCCACAATTCCATGAAGAGGAGGCAGGCTATACTAGGGAACAAGTAGACAGAAAGCAAAAGATTACTATGAATGGAAAAGAGAGTTTAAACTTTCAACATTTTGCAGTGCACAGGATGCAATCTTTTCCCCAAAGGAACATGAAGATCGAGTGCATCTATAACAACTGACTGAGGCATGCCAGTAGCTGTCAAGTTTTGTAGTATAGAGACAAAGCAGATCTTTCCACATGCTAGCTGAGATCTGGGACAGCTGCAGAGAATCCTTAATAAGTATGGTATAGTAAGATATTTTATTGGTTTATCTTATTATAACTGTTTCTATTACTGTATATCAAAGTCTCTCTGCTTTTTTTTTTTTTTTTTTTTTTAAGAGAGTAAAACGAAGTCACTCATTTTATTTTAGCCTGCCAACCTATAGGAGGATTATTCAGAAAAAAAGAATCAGATTGTTCTCAGAGTTGCCTAGCAAAAAGATGAGAGACAAGTTTCTACTTGCAGTTAAGAAAATTCCAATTGAACATAATTGTAAAGAATTTCACAGTAAAAATGATTACGCATGAGAAGAGGCTGCCTAGGGAAGTGATGAAATCTCCATCTTCAGAAATATTCTGAACTTGACTGGACAAAACCCTCAGCAACTTGCCTGGGCAGTTGTCCTGCTCTGAGCAGTGGGTTGAATTAAGTGGCTCTGAGAGGTGCCCTTCAATCCAAATTATTCTGGGATCTATTATAGTAAAGATGACTGTGACAAACCCCACCACAGTTTATTCTGAACAGTGTAGTGATCATATTAAACGTGTCTGAATGAAACAGTCAATGTCAGTATGAGTTCACAAGAATCCTCAGGTACATCTCCACTGAGTTGTAAAATTCTTTATTTGGGAGAAGAATTTCCTTCGGTAAGCAGTATGAAGGACCTAGACTGCAACTGACAATACAGAGGACCATTGCCTATGGATCTGGATTTCCAGATTTACTAGTAACATACACAGAAACCTGTGGCAAGATATGATTATGACTCTTTTTCCCACCAAAAAAATAAAAAAATAAAAAAAAAAATGCTGATTTCCTTCAAATCAAAAGGCATTCTGTAACATGAATTATAGCTGACTCCTGCCAGAACACCTGTTCTTTATTTGAATAATGTCATCTGCATTCACTTTGTGCAACATTTCATATGATGACTGCTGTTTTGACGAAGATGAACAGCAGAGCTTGCATCCATCATTATCCAACATACCATCACTGGAAATGCTCATTTCCACTGCAGGTATTCTGCTTCTAGCTTTTAAAGACTTTAAACTGCCATACAACCTCTCACAATATATACGGTTGTAATTTACTGATCTTGACAACCTGCCTGTCTCCATGTACAACACTGTCTCCTCCACGGGCTGCAGCGTGGAGCACCTGCTCCACCGTGGTACTCCATGGGCTGCAGGGGGACATCCTGCTTCACCATGGTCCTCACCACAGGCCGCAGGGGACTTCTGCTCCGGCGCCTGGAGCACCTCTCCCCCTCCTTCTACACTGACCTTGGTGCAAGGCTGTTCTCCCACTCCCTTGACTCTCCCGGCTGCTGTGTGGCGCAGCGTTTTTTCCCTGTCTTAAATATGCTCTCACAGAGGCGCAAAACAACATCGCTTATTGGCTCGGATCTGGAAAACAATGGGGCCCTTCCCAAACATGGGGCAGCTTCTAGATCTTTCTCACAGAAACCACCCCTATGGCTCCCTGCTACCAAAACCTTGCCACGTAAACCCACTACATTCCACCCCTCGCCTCTGTTAAAAGCATATTTAAGACTACTCACAACATACTCTTACTTTACAATTATCACAACAACCTTCACAAAATTCACTTAAATCAAAACGAAAAAGAATTCACCACACCAAAGTAAACATAACATCATCACAGCACCGACAAGGTGGACATTTTACACACACACCACCCCTCGTCCCTTCACCACACTAACATATCACAGTTACTGCTTTCTTAATTCTTCACAACTTGTACATTCCTAACAATCATCCTGCACATATTTTTGCCCGTTACTTCTACTAACTATCATCTTATCTCAAATTCCTTGAGCCCCACGTTGGGCGCCAAAAAAGACTGTCGTGGTTCTGCTCGAGTGGGCAGCCGAGCTCCACCACAGCCGCTCTCTCACTCCCCCTCCTCAAAGAGGAATGGGGAGAAAATATGTGAAAAGGGCTCAAGGATTGAGATAAGGACGAGAAAATCACGCAATAATTATTGTAACGGGCAAAACAGACTCGGCATAAGGAGATAGTAAGATTTATTGCCTACAACTAACAAGCGAGAGAAGTGAGAAAACAAAGGGAAAAAAAAAACAAAAGCACCTTCCCCCCCCATCCACCCTCTTCCACCTCCTCCCCCCGAGCGGCGCAGGGGAACGGGGAATGGGGGTTATGGTCAGTCTACAGCACTTCTTCTCTGCCGCTCCTTCTCGGTCACTCTCGTCCCCTGTGCTGTGGGGTCCCACCCACGGGATGCAGTCCTTGATGAACTGATCCGGCGTGGGCTTCCCACAGGCAGCAGCTCTTCCAGAACTGCTCCAGATATGGGTCCGTACCACGGGGTCCATCCCTCAGGAGAAAACTGCTCCAACCTGGCTCCCCTACGGGCAGCAGCTCCTGCCAGATCACCTGCTCCTGCGTGGGCTCCTCTCCACGGGCTACAGGTCCGGCCCGGAATCTGCTCCGGCAGGGGTCTTCCACAGGCGGCAGCCTCCGTCGGTGCAGGGCCACCTGCTCCACCGTGGTCTCCTCCACGGGCTGCAGCGTGGAACCCTGCTCCACCGTGGTACTCCATGGGCTGCAGGGGGACATCCTGCTTCACCATGGTCCTCACCACAGGCCGCAGGGGACTTCTGCTCCGGCGCCTGGAGCACCTCTCCCCCTCCTTCTACACTGACCTTGGTGCAAGGCTGTTCTCCCACTCCCTTGACTCTCCCGGCTGCTGTGTGGCGCAGCGTTTTTTCCCTGTCTTAAATATGCTCTCACAGAGGCGCAAAACAACATCGCTTATTGGCTCGGATCTGGAAAACAATGGGGCCCTTCCCAAACATGGGGCAGCTTCTAGATCTTTCTCACAGAAACCACCCCTATGGCTCCCTGCTACCAAAACCTTGCCACGTAAACCCACTACAAACACATGAACTGAAACTTTAATAAAGGATACATACTTGTATGTATGCCTAGTTTACCACGTAGTAACATCAGTGTGCTGACATTCCTCTCTATCTTGCTGGTATGAATGCTCATCCTCAGCTGGACTCTCCTTCGAAAGATGATTTTTCAGGGATATCCATAGCCTACTTTGCATTCCTCTGTTTTGTTACAGTTATTTTTCTTTTTATTTAAGCTACTTACTCTTTTTATCTTTATTATTAAAGTTTGTTTTTTTTCATCATGCTGATGAATACTCATATTTATTATTTATTTTGTTATCCAAAGTCTTAACTGTTCTCAAAACGACAGAAGTTTGTGAGCTTTCATAATAAAGATCCTAATCAACTATTTAGGTATCTAGGTCAGTTTTCCAACTTACTAAAACAAATAACAAATGGTTAAATAATACAATTTCTCCGTACAAATAATTTTAGTTTCAAAAGGAAGAGTCTTCCTTTAATCGCCCATTTGACGTTTCAAAATATAGAGAAGTTTTTATTTTATAGCTGTTTTTAAAAGCTCTTTTAAAAATTATTTCAGACTAAAATACCATATCAGTGATGGCAGAACAGACTCTGGGAAAATACAGTAATAACAATAGTTATCTAGAAAGGAGCAAAATTTACATGGGTTAAAAAATAAACTTTAGCCCTGTTCTCTAGAGGTATGCTAAAATAACATTCTTCTGTGTCCTTATTAGCATCTAAGTTATAAAGAAAATAAGACAGCCATCTCATCAGGGATTGAAATAGTACTTTATGGCACTGTTTCTATTTTTTGAATTAAAAAAACTCCCAGTCCTTCTTTTTTTCCCTCTCCATTTAGAATCAAATCAAATCGAATAGTTCAGTTGAAAGGTACCTTATTCACCTACCTCACTTTATTCTGTCAAACTAAGACAGGACTTGTGAAGCTGGACAATTGGGTACCCAGGATGCAAAGGTTTTTGTCATTCTAATTCTATTAGTCTCACACAAGCCTCTGAAGACTCCTCTTCCCATCAAGAAACCAGGAGCCTGCCTCAGAAACCTGCAGGTCCACTGACCAAGTCTGAAGCGTTTCAGCTCTGTGAGAGGGAATCATGGTAAAAAGCCAGATATATTTCTTTTATTTTTCTTACATTGCAAGTAGAATTGTCAGGGAAAAAAAGGGATGCAGAAATAGAATACAAATTAAAAGAAAAAAATGTTTATGAAAAGAAGAAAGGCTTAAAACTGTGGGCTGATAAGATGAAAAGGATGGTAGCAATACACATGGAAGAAAAACAGAGTACTAAGGAAGGGAGTGAGGCATTGTGAATATGTAAGAAATTAGTTTTAACATGGTAAATGACAAAAAGTTATAGAAAGATCACACTATACAGAAAAAGGATATTATGAAAAGTAAAAAAAAAAAAAAAAAAGGAATTCTGTTTCTTCTTTAACTTACAATGGATCTTTCCCTGGATTTCATATAATTGATTCCTTTCTGTGAGTATTATTGAACTACATGTCAGGGAAAAAAAATCTTCTGTCAAAAAATACTTAGAAGTTAATTAAAATTTCTATTTTTTTCTATATACCAGTTCCATCAGTATCTCCATGCTTTGTTTGCACACCGATGCTGATGCACCCTTACACACTTCTATCTCCTCCTAAAAGTCTGAACACCCCCAAACACAATAGTCACGAAGATTTGCTTCAAATGTTTGGATTTTCCAAACTTGAATTCCTGAAATACATTTTGGTGGAACGATCAGATGTTTAATAATAAAGATATAAATCATTTAAATATTACATACAATCTGTTTTATGATTCATAAATGTAATAATACATAATCAAACACTGAAAAATACTATTTCCCACAATTGTTCCACTCCCAGAAGGATTTTTACAGACATTTAAATGCCATCTTGTCTACTTTGGAAAAACTTGAAAACTAAGGAAAATAAACAGTTATTTTTACACCATTTGCTTCTACAAACATCTTGAATTCCAGAAACCATGTTCTTCTTTCTCATTACTGTACATCCAAGTCAAATGATAGAAAGACAGCTCTACAATTTCTCATCACAGGTGAAGCTTTCTCTGTGCATAAAAATAGCACCTGAATGAATGCAGGGTGGCATAGTCTGAAATAAGTTAAGATCAAGATGATGCTAGTAAAAGACAGGTATTTTACAGTGACAGCCTTTTATCTGTACAATCAATATGAGATTGTTGGGAATAATCTGTACTGCTGAAAGCCCAAACCACTGCAGTACCTGTGATTGCTGGTGTCTGCCACTCCTCAGCATTCATTGCTGCGTGGGACCAGCTGAGATCTGAGTTAAGCATCTGCAAATCCTGTCCTCAGGCTCACTGAACCTGTAAGCTAAACTGGGGCTGGAAGCAAACGTATCGTATGAATGCTGTCCTACAGAACTGGCTGCAGACCAAAGTAGTATCACAAGTAGACACAGAGGTCTATTTTTCAATTTCTCTATTCACATATATCCCGCCTAAGAAGAAAAGTTACTCTAAAAGGAAAATCTTCCTAAATTCCTTCTATGAGTTTGAGAAGACTACAGAGAGAAAACAAACGTGTTATTTCTATTTTTGTTGCAAAGGAACTAGTTTGATGAATGGCCATGTGCAAATACAGATTAACTATGAGTAACTAAGAAAGAAAAGCATAGAAAGGAGAATAAATCAGTCAGACAAAGTGATTGTTCATGACTACCACAGAACTGACTTTCAAGTTACAGTTTTCTATTAATATTTTGAATCATACAGACGAGGGATGAAAATTATTTTCTTGAACCACTTGAAAAGTAAAGCATTTATCTCTTCTGAATTTAGCTTGTGTAGCTATAAATTTAAGACTTCAGAATTACCAAAAATAGCCCTAGAGAACAACCAGCTATTTCAGCCTGATTTCAAATTCTTCTTTTGAGCTCCTATATACTAGTAATTCATACCCTGTTAAAATACACAGGGTTCATATTAAATGGCCTTTATTTTATATACTAATTCTCCGAAAGTTTTTATTTTGTTAAAGTATAATATAGAAAAAGCAAATATTGCCTTGAAGCCATGACTTAATCCATTTTTTCTCACTAAACTTTGACAAAGGAATCCCACATGGATTTAATATAACACTTCCAGAGCCTGTCCTTCTATTCTGTCTTCCTTCAGGAAATACTATTTAGGGTATCCATAAAATGTAGAGGTAAAGAGTATCAGAATCATAATCAACACAGATTTTGACACTTTTATGTCAGTATCTGGGTTAACCATTCCTTCTTTATTTTTTATGAGAGATCAATGAGTGCTGCTTAATAGAAATATAGTTTGGATACGACTTTTCCTCAGATCCAGTCAGCCTGTGCTGATTCATTCACGAATCAGCATAAGACTAGGTAGGACAGAATTTCAAATCTTTTCCTATGAAAGGAAGTTTATACACAAGGCATTTAAATACCACCAAGTCTGGTGCAATCATATACCCTTATATGCACAGATACAATATATTGCACAAAATACAACATATTGCAGCCATTCACATATTACTATAATTATTGTAACCACAATTAGTATAAAATTTATCAACATTATCAACAATGTCTGCAGTTAAAAGCTGCAGTATTTCACATTTCCCATTGAAGCACAAAGTATATGCATGCTGATTATTTTTGGCTTAGGTTTATATTTATTTCAGCAAACCAACCAGCATGTGACATGTCTCTCACTTCACTGAGTGGTCTCCCACTAGCTGCCAACTGATGCAACCTTTTTTTTTTATTATTATTTTTTTTTAAGAGCATGTCATGTTCCATTGAGTTCCACAGGCAAGTTTTGAAATCAGCACAAAATGCTTCCAACCACTAAAAGCTGTTTGTTTCAAATTAATTTTTGGTGTGACATTAAACTATATATACATATTTACTTTGACAGAAATGAAATGTGTTTTTGTGGTATATAAGCAGACTCTCTCACATAATAATACACACACATGTCTATATACTTATACTCCCTATCTACTTTTTGGCTCCTAATTTTCAGCAGGGTATCGCAAACTCACTTCCTGTCTCCCGGTGCCAGATTTTTTGCTTATTTGAAATGTGCAATACAGCAAGCAGACAGAAGATTCCCTCTTGGCCCTCTCCAAGGAGGTGCATTGCCATTCGTTGTTCATCCTAGCAAATACCATTACAGTTCATGAAATTTATTTGACTCAATAACATTTGGGATACCTATACTTAGTTTTAAGAGGAACACTATTTATATGAGGAAATAAAATGCAGTGTTTGGGAATGCCCATAATCTAGAGAGCATTGCTGTATGTCTTATGCAAACTGCTACTAGTTTTTCTAGTGACATTATTAAATGGTGATACAGAAGACTCCTCTGTAGGTTAGGAGTGCAAAATGTTTTTGAAAAATCACCTGACTGAGTTTGAATAATTGAATTTGGAAGTAAAAACAGAAAGACATACATATATAAATGCTGACACCAATTAAGCCCAATCTCTGCTTAAAAAATTGAACTAAGTGTCTGTCAAGTATTTTCTAAGCCACCTCTGTGCCCTTATCTGTGAACAGATAACAGACATGTCTTAAACAGATAACTGCCCATACCTGATACTCTGATTAAAAAAAAAACACACACAAGACAAAACAAAAAAGCTTTGGTGTATTAGTTTCTCTTAAAATGTTTTCTATAGGAAATAGAGCTTCCCCCCCTTCCCCTCCTCCCTCCTTTTTTTTTTTTTTTTTTCCATTTAATAGCCTAACAATATTTGGTGGAAGAATGCTGTATTCTCATTATTTATAGATATCTTCTCCACTGTTAAGGTTGTATTTGTCAGAATAAAGCACATACACCACTGGTAGAAAAAAAATAAACAAATAAGTTTGTGTACACAGGAATGCAAGTATGCACAAAACCCAACTCATCATTAAATATTTCTATTACCCAATAGAATGTCTTGCACTCCAATACCATAATCTGATCTCTGTAGAAGACATTAAAGTGCAGTCGAAAGCACAGAGATATAGAAGCACTTACATTTGCACTGTGATCACTTCCACTAACACAGACGACATCTTGTTTTTGAATTGTTAATACCTCTTTTGTGAGCTTCAGTCGGATGTCGTAAGCATTTTCAGATACTTCATCATACAACAAAGCAATACCAGTTTTAGTCTGTGAAAGCAAGGCACAGAAACAAAAATTTAAGTATATAAACATTTCTTAATGATAAATAATAACCTCTATCCCATTCAATACATAAAACACATATAAAGAAGCACTGTTTACAGAAAGTGGAAAACTGGTCTGCTATTCAAGCTCCAAATGGATTAGACATAAAAAGCCTCTTCTGTTCTGTAAAAAGTGGGCTAAATTGCCTTTGAAATAGGCATTAATACATAAAACAGTACATTTGTACTGTTCCACAAAGCAATGTTGTTGAAGCACGTTCTATCTGTTTTTAATTCTATGACTTACTGAGAAACAGTATTATAAGCAGATAGGTACATAGTACATATGTATAAATGTACGTGAATGCATTTTCCTGTTCCATAACGAAGTAGAGATGTGCAATACCACTTCTGACTCAGATATGTTCCTTCCATTGTGTGAGAAAAAGTTCTGTATCCTTTCTAAAAGTTGCCTTGAAGTTTTATTATGGTTTGAAATTAGGTTTTCATATTGTGAAACACACAAATATACACACTGTAACCACATATAAATACAGGTGCTACAGGGCTTCAATTTTGTATTTCCAAAGTCACTACTGGACTATTAACAAGTAAACTCCTCTGGATAGTCAAGTATTTTGGTATTAACAAGGATTTCTCCATAAGTAGTTGTAAATAATACCTGTTTTAATTTTTGGTTTATTCATTTATGTGCAAATTTACCATTGATATTCAGTCAGCTATTTCCTTAAACAAAAAATGGGGATTTAGGACTGCTTACAGCTATTTGTTAAAATAAGAAGAGTAGTGCAATTTCATAGCTTTATAGTCTTTTCGTGGAAGAGGAAAAACAACAGATCTTTTCTGAAACAGATGATCACGTTTAAGAATAATATTTATTAGTTTATAATGTATATAACAATATTATCAGATCACTGCACTTTCCTCTATGCAAATGAAGAATAATCATGCCTAATTTAAGGTTTAGCAGTAGCATTTGTTTTCAAAAGACTGCTCTAAATTTCATTAAATAGTAGATTACATAAAGAACAGAGTAATGAATTAAAGAAGAAACATGCCCTGTGCACTTTTAAGTCCTTTGATTTAAAAGTAAAATCAAACACGGAACATTATCTTTATAATACTATTTTAATTTCCACAGAACCAAGGAGAAAGGTCTGTGGTGTCTGTTAATAAAAACTTTTGATCTTTAAAGGCAGTTTAAACTTAAAACACTTAAATACTTAAATTTAGATGTGGTGTAGCTCTAAGCATCAACTAACGTCAAAGCCTCCCTTACAGTTGGTGGAAATGAAAAGTGCAGCAATTAAATTTCCCCCAAAGGACATACACAGCACACACTCATGGCCACAGCTGCCATTTAAGACACCTTAGGATATCTAAGATATCCACAAATGTAAGGCTGAGCAGGTGTTAGGGGAGATCTGGGTCCTTCTAGCTGGAGATGAGGGCAGACCTCCGTGATTATAAGAGGCTGCAGACACTGACCATGCCAGCAGACATCCACACATGGATATCTTAAGCTTGAAAAGAATCTCAAAGGTTTTATAATGTAGAAATTCACATCTAAGACGGTCATGTAGATTCTGAAAAGCCAGTGGTGAGCAATAGACATTTCTGAAACATCGTTTACCTGATCCCTTCTCTACATCCGTCTAGAAGGGAACAAATTGCATCATAGCTTTCTACTGTGACTTAAAAATAAATAAATATAAATGACAACTCAGACACAGGTCTCTCATTCGGAACAGATAAATCCTGCCCACGGTGTTCTCTGGGAATGCTTAAAGGATACCAGCGAGGGTATAACCTTTAATTATTCTTGCTTGTTGGGAAACCGATGTGTATCAATATTTCCAAGGTTTTCACATTTTTTAAACTTCCAACATCTGTGAATGATATATCAATATTATTTATAAATGAAAATGTACAGAATTTGTGTCAATACTTTCTGCTTATAAGCTATGCCATGTAACAGAAGGTATTTTGGAGCAGTAGAAGAACTACCTGGCAAAACCACCTTTCCCTCACCATTCTGCTGTTCACAGGTTCTGCATGGCTATTCCACTCAGATTGGCAATTGCTGTTACTATTGCTGACAGACCAGGCTATGCTTTACAGACACATCTTGAGGGAGCAAAACCCTACATTAGCACTTTACACAGTCTAAAAGCAGACCTCTCTCTGGCTAGTAATTGTTACATAGGTTTAGAATAGCACCTTGGAAAAAAACATGAACTTTCATTATAACAGACAATCAAGTAACGAATGAAATATGCAGAGTAACTGATTAAATATGTTAGCATTTTCTATCACATTATTTAAACTGTAAGTCTCATTGAAGCTCATCTATTCCTATTAAAATCCAATACCTACCTCGCACTTCATCTAACTCCTGATGTGATCTACAGTGACATGCAACAATACCTTATTTGCTTTCAGAATCAATAAGATTAATCTAGATTTCTCTCAGCCTTTCAAGTCTGCTTTTTTTAGACCATTATAAATGACTGTGAATCAGAGTTCAAACATTCCCCTGTTCACTCTTTTGTTGAAAAGATGATACATGCAACTCTATCGTGCAAACTTCAGTCCGAAGTACATCTTCAAAGAAAGAGGTTTTAATGGGAATTTAGTCTTTGCATGTACTTGTATATCCACCAATTTAACTACGTTAGGTTTGTCCTGAATTCTCATTTAAAAAACACTCTCTGTACAGTGCCTCTTCCAAAAACTGGTACCAGAAAGAGGATTGAAAAGTAAAATAACTCTCCAAACAGACGTAGTAATTTTAGAGTTAATATGTCAGATTTGCATGTGTTTTTTTTTAAGAAGAAAAAAAGAAAAAAAAACAACACGTAAAAGAGCATGGAGTTGCATAAGATTTAAGTGCTTACAATGAGAGATATGGGAATATAAATTAAAACTCAATTGGCAAATGAGGAAATTAAATGTTGGTTTCTATACCACTGAGGGGTTTTCTAGACACTGGACTCAGGAAATGGAGCAGGAGGATGTGTGCCTGTGTCCATGTGTGTGCACACGCACATGGAGGGTAGAAGGGGGGAGAAAAGGAGAACAGTAGCATAATTGTCACACCAGACGTGACTTGTAAGAAAGCTTAGTCACCATCCTGTTTTTGAAAGAAAAATTACTGAAACTTACTTTCTCAGGCAAGCCCCAAACCTCTAAATACCACACAGAGGAAATCAGCACTCTCTAGAGGGAGCTAAAATGGCAGGTGAATACTTTTGTCGATTTTAATCTTGTCTGCTTCAGGCATATCCCCAGCCAGTGTATTTGCTTTAAAGCACTCCTGTTTGCAATAATGTTTTGATACCCTACTCAAAATACCCCAGTTCTTTTAGAGCACTAAAGACTAAATCTCAGAGCTGCAAATCCTGTTTCCAAGTAGACATCTCTAAGCCAAACTTTGGTCTAACTGACATAAAACACTTGTCTTCCCTGCTCTAAGTTTTATTTTGAAAAAGCTTTTTTGCTTTTTTTTTTTTTTTTTTGAAAACTGGGTTTTCTGTAGACACTATTGATTTGTTTATGGCCATTTGTTTCTCAGGTGGACACAGCAGTATTTGTCACGCTTTTCATCCTTGTAATTGAAGACTGGGGGAACATGTTCAAAGCTCTTACCCAGATCATCAGAAAATATGAGTCATAAAAAAAAAAATAAAAATCACTATGTATTTGTATGCATGTAGAGGGAATGTCAGAATGCATGCGTTGCAGTGATATTATTTTGAATTAGACTGTGAGGTTCTCAGTAAATCCAAACCTCCCTTCCCTCTGTCTATGTATTTTACTGCATGTGATCTGTTACAAACTAAATGCAGTATGTTAACATACTCCATTTTCCCTTATGAAAACAGTTCCTCTGGAGTTTCCCCTACTTTAATTCATCATTTTCACCTGTCCATTTAGTTACACTGGTCCTCCAGCAGAAATCAGAATTTGCCGATTCTCATCCTTAGTTTTATATTTATTACTTCAGTGACATGGTAGTTTGATTTTTAATGATAAAATGCATTTACAGATTTATACACTTACAACATTTTAAGGACAAATCTTTAAGCATCATATTTGAACCTAAACTTTTCCAAATTCCACATGTAAATATTTTACAAGCAATATTTACACCTCAGAAGTCTAGTGAACAAATTCTCTAATCCAATTTATTTTTTTTTGTTTCCATAAAAACACTCCATTGAAATTTCCTATCTATGGCATACCCATGGCTGGGACGTCTGCTGAAGGCATGTGAAAAGAGGAGTCACTTATTTTTATCCTACCTTATTTCAAATTAGGCAGCACTTTGGGCTGTCCCACAGAGTCTGTGCTCTGAACAATAAATTACAACAGACTCAAATTTACTTTCTTTCGTAACTCCTTTGATACATTTTATAGACTACATCTACTGTTGTGATCAAAAGATACAGACATTTTATCAGCACAGGGCGGAATTTGAATTTAAAATAAACTTGACTGATGAAAAAAATAAAATAAAGAAAAAGAAACAGGATGAAGCATAACAGGTAAAAGGTGCAAGGTGCTACACTCTAGAAGGAACAGCCAGTTGCACAGAAGAAAAGCTTGTGCAATTTCTGCAGGAAAGGAAATGTAGCACTGAGGATCAACAGCAAAATATTGTCATCAATATCATATTGCATAGGTATTTTGATTGCTCTCCTTGGGGTTCTTTCCTACAGATTTGCTTTTTCTCACTCTGTGAAAACAGCACCCAAACGTAAACACGGTTCTTCTTCAGCTGTGTAGTACAAAACATTCCTCAACACTACTGAATAAGGGAGGAATAAGTCCATGAAGTAATCCATCATTAGTGTTGCATTTAATACATCACAGTATATCGTTTCCTTCCAAACAGTATTATGACATTGTTGATTCATGACTACACTATAGAAAAGAGATAATGAACTGAAAAAGAGTCCTTAGAAACACAAAAAAATTAAAAGTGATCAGAAACCTGGAAAATAGAACCCATAAGTAATTCTACACTGATTAAGGTTGTTTAGTTTAAAGGCAGAAAACAAAAGGACATAATGACAGTTTTAAGTACTTTAATATATATTGCAAAGACAAATGGAACAATCAGGTAAGAAGATAATTCAGAAATCTCTTTCTTTTAAGATGTTTTAACTACTCTGCCTAAATGGCACAGGTGCTAATCCTCTCACAGGGCAAAATCCTGAAGATGATTTCTTTCTCATCTGTTTGTCTCTGAGACTAACATTCAGAATTACATTCTTGCATATGATTGAACCTCTGCATCCAGGAGAAAGGTTGACTGGCTTTAGGAGAGCACCTGCACTGAACAACTTGCAACTGATATAGAAGGGATGAAAAATAAAACTAGAAGACCTGAAGTTTATCTTCTAGGGGCCTTCTCAGTGGATGAATGACATTTAAAATAAAATTGTCTAATAATTCTTATAACAAATAATCTGAAGGAGGATTGTAACCTAAAAAGAACTGTACCTTTGCCTTTCATGATCAGAAGTTAATTCTAGGCTTAAGAGGCCTTGAGTGAGAACACAAGCAGGCTTTTCAATAGACCAACGTGGGATGAATGGATAAGAAGAGCAGATATGTAGGGTGAGCGATAATGCAGCTGTGGAATGCAGAAAATTAATGATTCCATTAGTACTGTAAGCACACAAAAGAAACATGCGGTAAAACTAAAAGTAGATACAAGACAGAGATTAATTATATCTTTCTGAAATTAGTTACAGAGAGTGCCTTTACAGAATATGTTTTTCCTCTTAATACACATGGACTTGTGCTTTTTCTCAGCTTTAGCATATTATAGCTCTTAGGCCTAACAATACCCCTTCACAACTGCCAAGACCGTAATCCTCTTTCCTTTAAGAAATTCTGACTGTAATGATAGTGAATCCCTTAAACAGATTGTTCAGATACATTAGGATTCCCTAATACTGGGGGGCAGAGTGTGCATGCCTTCTAAGTTAAAAAAAAAAAAATAAAAAAATACATAAAAATGCTATGGATGTCTAAACAGTATGCATTTACCCCATATCTGAAAAAGTAGTTTAAGACTGCTGTTTTTAATTGAATAAGTGGAAAAAAAAAAAAAAAAAAAAAATTACAGTAGTTCAGGGACCTGTGAGACTCACTGAATATGAGCTATATGAAAAATTCCAAATTGCCTAGTTATCACAACATTTGTTACGAAATTACACACGTGACACTAATATCCAAAGTTGTTTCAAAATACGGATGTTCTGTCAGAGAGCACCAAAAGGTTCTGCTGGTGGTTTTGGTAGTTTCCCCCCTCCTCCTAGTCAAGAACTTCTGGCTTCCTAACACAAAATATTGCAGAGGGGAAATAAGAAGAAACACACATTTCCAGACACCTTGCTGCTCTAAATTACTATTGCTCACCATCACCAGTGACACAAACATACAGATTCCAAATACAGAAGGACGTGGCAGTGTCATTACACCTGTTAGGCCCCAAGGCACTGCCAGGAGATGCTCTAGCTCAACCCATTTCAGAGTCCAAAGGCCAGGACTACATCGGACGCACCTATGCCTTCCACACTGTGCTTCAGGAACAGTCTACAGCCCCCATTTCGCCCTCCACGTGCACATGTAACTCACCACCAGGTGCTTCTATCTCCCTTCCAAACAAACACAAGAGCTGCAGTGGGGGCCACAGCACTAACAGCTCAGAGGACCCCTTGCACAAGAAACTTGTGCCTGTCCCAGGGGTCTGGCCCATCAGCTTCCATCCAGATTTGAAGAGAAATATCTTAAATCAATTTGAAAGGAAATATTTTGAAAAAAACCGAAACTACACTAAATCTGAATTTCATTCTAGTTGGAAAGCAACTGCTAATGTGAATGCTTGACAGTAGATTACTTTTAATTTCACAACATTTCAACAACAAAAAAAGGTATCTAGAACATACAAACATCCAAGCTAACTTTACAGCTGCCTAACTTAAGATGTATTCAGAACATAGACAATTTTCTTTTAGCTCCTGGTTAAAATAAACAAAGCATCAAGTCAAACTCACCAAAAACTATGCAAAAAACAAGCAAACAAACCTGCTCCATAGCCTCAATAAGTAGCTAGTAAGAGCATTTCAAGTATGACCTTAGATTTTACATTTTTACTAGAGCTGTAACACCCTATCATACTTCATAGTGCCCACAAGTACTACTTACTGCCAGTTAACGGAGAATGTCACAAATTCCTGATGATCCCTTTTAGATAGGTGATTTATATACACACAAAATCCAGTGGAATAGATCTGATGGACATTAACAATGCTAGGGCAGGTCAATTAAGGCTAAACAAATTGAATTACACTATGGTATAAGTTTTCAGTGTGAGGTGATACATGATACAAATAAGAATCAGAAATAAAAATTGTCAGCAACAAATATTTAAAAATTTCAGTACATTTTCCCCCAAAGCACAGTTCAAAACTGAAATATCTATCTTGAAAATTACCTTTTTTATAAAGATTTCATAAATCTTATTTTTTATGCCTGCATTTATTAATGACATTATGATGTTTCACTACATACAGTTGCAAAATATATATTAGCATTATAAAATTGTAGTAAATTTTACCAGCAGCATCACAGTAATTTCTAGCAATTCACAATAAAGTTTTTCCTAAATATCTGTGGCATACGGAAATCTACAAGGATGAGTATTAACTCAAGACAACAACAGTTGGAAAAGATGCTCAAAATACAAACTTTAAAAAAAAATAATAAAAAAAAATAATTTTGTTGCTTACATCACAGCTTATCTAACAGAAGAGCTCTGTTAAAAATAGCTTTAAGGGCAGATTGTTGGGATTTTCTGTTAACGACATTAGCCTTGCAAGAAAAGTGATTAACAGCTGGCTCTCAATCTGTGTGATCTTAATCATTAGAAAGTAAAGCAGTAATGTCTTGCTTAATTACTGCAAGCACAGTGTGTCACCACCTAATTAGATATGATTGATTATTGTCATCTTCATGCACCTCTCAAAACATCTGACACAAATATTTGAATCCTGTAATGCATGTTTGGAAAATTAACTTTCAGAATGTCATGTTGAATTAAAATTGCCTGTTTAAAAATAAAAATTCTAATCAATGCTAAATAATAATGTTACATAGTTGAATATGTTAGAATTCAGTTTCTACCCCAGAAAATAGCCAAAGCAATAAGTATTAGAAAAGATGCCTCATTTTATTTTGATGTAGATAATATCTTCAAGGAAATTGAAGATACTAAGCCTCATTTTTCAGGCAACAAATTAGGTAGCGTAAGAATATAAAACTGCTCCTATACTTACAGCATGTTCATACCGGTCAGGTAAGAAAGCATAACTTTCACACTTCAGATTAAATGATTTAGTAATAGACCTAAAAGACCACAAGAACTATTCTATTCTAGATTAAGTATGGTTACTGATTCATTTGTCTTTCCTTCCCTTTAACATTGATACAGCTCTACAACATTCATTCTACAAGTTCTACCATTATAAAATATATATATATATTTCTATTCTATTATCACAGAATCAAAGAATGGTTTGGACTGGAAGAGACTTTAAAGATCATCTAGCTCCAACCCCGCCCCCCCCCCCCCCCCCCCCCCACCATGGGCGGGGACACCTTCCACTTGACCAGGTTGCTCAAAGCCCCATCCAGCCTGGCCTTGAACACCTCCAGGGATGGGGAATCTGTAACATCTCTGGTCAGCCTTTTCCAGTGCCTCACCACCCTCTGAGTTAAGAATTTCCTCCTAACATCTAATCTAAACCTACCCTCTTTTAGTTTAAAGCCATTACCCCTTCTCCTATCACTATACCCCCTGACGAAGAGTCCCTCAGTCCCTCCCCAGCTTTCCGGTAGGTCACTTCAGGTACTGGCAGGCTGCTATAAGGTCTCCCAGACCCTTCTTTTCTCCAAGCTGAACAACCCCAACTCCCTCAGCCTGTCTTCATAGGAGAAGTGCTCTAATGCGTTTATCATCTGGGTAAACCCAGTCATTGAAAATTAAAATCTTTTTAGCCTTGCATTTGGCTGCTAGCTTTGTGGCCCTCTTTTGGACTCCTTCTGGTACTTCTGTGTCCTTCTTGTGCTGGGGGCCCCAGAGCTGAACACAGCACTCTACGTGGGGTCTTAGGAAAGCAGAACAGAGAGGGAGAATCACCTTTCTTGACCTGCTCACCACGTTGCTTTTCATGCAGCCCAGGATACAGTTGGCTTTCTAGACTGTGAGCACACATTGCTGGTTCATGTTGAGCTTCTCAACCAACACCTCCAGATCCTTCTCTCCAGGGCTGCTCAATCCATTCTCTACACAGCCTGTATTTGTGCTGGGGATTGCCCCAGCCCAAGTGCAGTACCTTGCACTTTGCCTTGTTGAATCTCATGAGGTTTGCACAGGCCCACCTCTCAAGCCTGTACAGGTCCTTCTGGATGGCATCCCCTCCCTCCAGCGTGTCAACCGCACCACACAGCTCAGTGTCATCAGCAAACTTGCTGAGGGTGCACTCAATCCCACTGTCCATGTCAGCAGCAGCACTGGTTCCAATACCGACCCCTCAGGAATACCACCCATTACCAATATCCTGGACAATGAGCCATTGACCACAACTCTTTGAGTGCAACCATCCAGCCAATAAACAATAACCGTAACTAACATTATGTAACCATAACCAAAACATAACCAAGATTAAACTATGCTGATTTTTTCTACCAAGACAAACTAGGCAAAACTATGTCTAACTGCTTAATTTCTGAATAAGATGGGAAATTCTAGCTTCTTTCTAAATTTGAAATGGTAAAATTGAAGTCTGTTTCTTCATGCTACTGTGACTTCTACTACAGAAAAGAAAAAAAATCACCACTTCAGAACTTCATGAACTTCTCATACTATATTGGCTTCTACTGCTACTGGGCATAGCAAGATTTAGGTAAAGATTAATCACAAGAATGCAATACGATTTAAAGATTCCCATTAGAGTAAGTCCAAGGAAAAACATTTACTTTCCTCTGTAATTATTGTTTTTACAGTCCAGTTGCTCAGGTAAACCCAGTTATTGGAAATGAAAATCTTTTTAGCCATGCATTTGGCTGCTAGCTTGGAAAGTAATGAGACAGTTCGATTTAATCCAAAGACTTAATGGCATGTTTATGTTTATCCTCTGCTACATCGCCTTCTTCTTCTTGGCTGCAATTCTCAAACGGAACTGTGATGTGCAGTAACTTTTTAATACTTCTAATATTTAGCAGACAGAACACTAACAAAGTACAACAAACTGGATGAATTACAGAATATGGGTGATAACATCAATAGAATACAACAGTTTAATTACTGAAATTTATGAAAAAAAAAAAAAAAAAAACAACAGAATTTAGGGACATGTCAAGGAGAAAAGAATAAAATAAATGATATGAAAAATAAAACTCTGTAACAAGTTTATAAGTTTCTGTGAAAAGTAATGGAATTGGCAGAGAATGACTAAGATGGAAGCCAGGCAGGAAGATAAGAAGTTACCCTTTGACAGAAATTTCATATACAAGAGCAAAAAATGACAGCGGCACCTGGAGAGTCATTATTTAAAGGTGGAGAAGACTCTCATTTATAAACTGATGGCATTTCATGCCATGAAAAAAGATAAGAAACAGTCTGTTTATACCTAAGTCATGGAACATCATGATTTCCCACAGCAAGAGTACACTACCAACAAAACCCTACAGTTTCATTCCGATTTTGAGAATTTCTTAGGAATAAGGAATAGAAAAAAAATCCAAAGGTACCTACACCATTTGTATAAAGGTGATTACTATTTTGTAAACTTTTCAAGGAATAGATGTTTTCAAATGGATAAGATAAACAAGGTTTTAAGCAATTAGTTTCTGAGCTTGCTGGGACTGCTCCACAGTGTTTATTGCATTTATTAAATCATTTCATCAATGGTAAGCACACAGAGATGGACTGGTTTCAGATAGATCTTCTGCAACAAGATAGTCCTTACACAAGCAATGGTTACTTTTAACAGTGGGTTAATATACATCAGTTCAGTATTATTTTAGAATCAAGAATGAACCAAAAATAAACTGAAAATAAACTAAAAATAAATGAATAAATAAACAAAGAGATGTTCACAAAATGCAGAAGATGGAAAATTACCTGAAAATATCAGAGATAGGAAAGGACAAATCAACTCCAAGTAGGGAAATAAAGTACTAAGCTTACTGAAGGGGACTAAATAAATAAATCAGTAACAGATTCAAGGTGTTTGACAGGCATCCTTTTAAGTGGCATTTTAAAAAAGAAAATAACAAACAAAGAGGAAACATGGGAGCAACTGAATGTGTTCTGGACTTCTCGATAGTAACAAAAAATGTATAGGCAATCTAAGTATTGAAAACTATGTGATTTCCCTGAATCAGACTTCTTCATGATGAGTAAGATTTATTAAAATGAAGAGTACCTATTCTAAACAACCCTTCAAAGGCAACAAAAAACGTAGGCAGAGGTGTCAAGTAGGAATGTATTTTCACCTGCATTTTAAAAAAATAACAAAGGGTCCAAGATGAATAAATGTTCGGCCAGAATTCAAAGCAACTTCTATTTTCAAAGCACACACAGTCTCATTAGCATAAAAATAATCAAGCAAGAAGATTATATATATATATATATAAAAAAAACTGGCTGTTTCCCATAAAACTTATTTCCCATCTTTCTCGATTTGAAGAATCCATGGATTTATGGCCAGTGTATACAACTGATTTTGAAACACAGGCACTAAAACCATTTGGTTTATGCCTATTCATTTGCATTTACACATCCATACCCATTTAACACAGCAGAAAAATAAAACTGCTAGAAAATCTAAAAAGATGCGACTACAATTAAGTAAAAAGCACTTCAAAATAAGCAGGTTGATAGAGCTGGAAATTTCAAGGCTTTTGGCAGAATTCTTACCAAAACAGATATGCTTCAGAGTATAAGAAATTTACAGAATTTGCTTTTTATCCATAATTGTCCCTCCAGTGTCATCTGTCATTCACTACTGCTTGCCAATAGTGCACATTACGTGCTGCAGAGCAGCGCAGAGGCAGCTGAATTAGCTCTGAGCAGACCCTAAGCAGCATGGAGGCAGTCACTCAGCTGTGCCTGCATGCAGCATAGCATGAAGAAAGCAGACTACAGAGGGAGAGGGGTAACAGCTTTACTAAACACTTATCGAAACAGCAGCAAGTCAGGAAAACAGGGCCCCTGCATAAAATTAAGCATGAATTGGTGCTTAGCATGGCGGAGTAGGAAAGGGAAGTTGGACAGCCAAGTAGTATGAGAATTTTTAACTCAAGATATTTAGGAAACTTTACGTTAATCTTGCTGTTAGGGAAAAGATGTCCATCAGGTGACAGTATAAACAGTAACGAGCAAACTCGCTTTATTGACAAATGGCAGGGACAAAAAGAAAGGATCAAGAGGATTTATTTTAATTTCAGAACATGGAAGCAAAAGAACTTTAACAGAGCCAAAAAACAAGAAAAGCTACAATCAGATGGAGAGAAAGCTGGTATTTTATCTGTCCTTTCCGTGTTCTTACTTTAATCTTCCTAAATAAACTTTCATACTGTTGTAGAAAGCTACTTAGATGAAAAAAGTCTTTAAAAATGCACGTATACATACATATATTATATACATATGTAAAGATAACTAAAGAAAAGGACAAGGAGAAAGATGAGTTCAGAAATTAACACGCAAGTTTCAAGTCATAGCGTATCTACATCAGATTAACCAATTGCAGATTTATTACATCAGAGTAATGTAACTTGAGTAACTTTGTAACTTGAGTGCACTTAACCAAAGAAAAACAATTTGAAAACTTCAATAGATTATTTTAGATCATTGTTGATAAAGTAGTGAAGAGCCTGATTCTAAAAAGAATATTCCTTTATGAAAATGCATCTGAAGCCAGAGATAACAACCTGAGAACTGAAAACAGTGTTCTGAAGTATCATGGAAATCCAGAACTAGTGCCACTTGTGAAATTCAACTCTGTATAAATGCAGGTAATAAAACCAGTGAAATGAATGTGCTTCTTCTGTGTTGAATTTGGCTTAATATGTCTCAGAACAGAAAACAACTGTACCATGACAAGAACACTACTTAAGTTCAAACTGTTTTGTAAATATCTTATGCAGAACCTCATTTATAATAAAGTTTCTCCTCAAATGCCAGATCTTACCTCTCCTCAGAGTATGTGGCTTAAGCATTTTGAGATTAATTTTTGGGACAAAAAAAAGCCCACAAAATGTCAAATCCCACAGAATTTAAATCCTATTTGCATTCTTGCTACTTGTGAGAAAGTCCACCTATCTTCTTTATTTTCTTTTCATATTTGTATGAGTCAAATAATAACATTTACAGAAAGCATTTTCAATGTTTAGATATTATAAAAGTCATTATAAATGCGGTAACACTTTTTTTGTTGTTGTTGTGGTAGTTGTTTGCTTTACTTTTCAACAATGTCACCAAAAAAAAAAAGTGACAGATAACAGAAAAACTAGGCTCCTAGTCATTCCAAGAAAAGCTATCACAGCAAAGACACGATGAAAAAGAAATTATAGTGTGTCAACACAAAAGTACTCAGCACCATTCAGCATAAAGATAGTCCATCTATCTAGCTGACAGATTTCACTGAACAAGAGAAGTGTGTACTTGGTCTAGAAACCCATGGGAATTAATTTCAAAAACACACCTCCCATAAAACAGGTCACAACCACAAGCATTGCCCAGTATTCAAGGCATGCAAGCACAAAAGTGCACAGCATATAAAATGTGAGTTTGTTCTTGAGTTACCGTCTTTTCTTTTTCTTCCTAACAAAGGTAATAGACCAAAAACAATCATACAAACAAAAACAACAACAAAAATCAACAATGCTTCTTGCATGTTCTACTTTTTTTCTCCACTACCTCAAAACAGACAAAAATTTGAAAAACAAAAATTCATTTAGCCAGCAATTTACCTCAGGTGATCCTCTTTTAAAGCATTACACAGTTGGAAATAACACATATCCTGCCAGGTAAGGATACAGACAAAGTGAGTGCCAGTTTTCCCACATAGCTCAATTAAAGTGGTTTTGGTAACAGCATCAGCAGCACCATATAATCATGCCAGTGCTGTAACAGAACTGTTGCCTGATTATCCTAACGATATTTCACAGTGGAAACATGAAGGTGACAATGTTCATGTATCCACAAGTATTTTGGTGATGTGATAGCCTGAATACAAACTCCTGTGTTATACACATTTGAAAACAAGTTGTGAAATACTTTGGCTGGAAAAAGGTATAAACTCCTAAACCACTGACATTTTCATGTTTTTATACAAGTCTAAAAGTGAGATTTTCAGGGTGAGAGACAAGAGTGTTTGTAATTTGTGAAGGAATCTAGAAGAGAACGAGCACAGGTGTAGAAAGACAGGGGAGCTGTTCTTCGCATGACAAAATATTGTGAGAAAGTAAGAGAATACAGAATACTTTGAATAAGAATAGAATAAAAGGAAGAGCATCAGGAGGAATTAACAGTAATAACAAGGAAAGAGAGAAAAAATAAAAAAGTAATATACAAAAAAATGAAAAAAAGGCAAATTTTTAAAAATTGCATGCTTCAAACAGAGTAGTTGTCCATCAACAAATACGTCTTTATCTTTTGCAAGACTGTGCAGTCCAGGTTACTAGTCCATAGGAGAATGTTAACTCAACTCAAGGTTGATATTCAAAATCTGTGTGAAAAATGGAAACAGAATTTACAAGATGTACTCTGCAGTAGTGCTAACCAAAACAACTGAAAGCCAAACTAAAACCAAGCCCACAAAACACAGCTGGCACTAAGTAGGATTCTGCCTGAGGTGCACCAGTGCAGAGATCACTGTCAGAAGGCTCGCTGGGGTGACTGCCAAGAGAAACTGTGCCACCACTTTCTACAACTTCCTTCCTTATGTGTGCCAGTACACAGATGCACCAGCCACCCTAAGGATCACTGTTACACTTAATCACTGATTATTTAATCCCATTTAACACTGCCATGACTGTATTTTTACGTATGTGTGTTTTACATTCTTTTTACATACCGTGGTACTTTCTATTATCCTTATTCTACAAAGAAGAAAAACAATATGCTTTCTAAATTATAGAGAGAGAGAAACGTTAGAGATGGAACAGATATTACTCTTTCAGCCTTTCTGTACAGTTATTTTCATTTTGACTTTTTGGTTTTAGATCTAACTACTCCTACAAGTTTCACAAAACCTATGCCTGTGAGGCACTGAGGATCTTCTGATCAGAAGGGTCAGTGCATGGCACTGCCCTGTTCCTACTTAGGTTTTCTCCATCTCATAAATGTCAAAGGCTTACTTCAGCCTTTATTACCTTCCTTGGATTTTTGTGTTACAGGGATGCACATTTTCTGTACTCAGATGATCAGCACAGATTTTACTAGGCCATTAAAAATCCTGGGAGTAAATATTAAATAATCTATCTCCTCTCCTCACACCTGAAATCAAGCTATTGCTTTCCTCTTATACGAAAAGAAACAGCATCCTAACACAAACGGACCACAAAACACCATGGATTTAACTTTCGTCTCACTGAAGTTGAAGGTAATTGAAAGTTCCCAGTCAAGTCAGGCTTTCATCGGAAAGATATTTAGTGTAAATTGTCAGAAACGTTGACAGCTTTTCAAATTGCAAAATCCATAGCACAGTTACTACTGTAACTATAAAAATTCATGCAGAAGGACATCTTTCAGGATTCTTCAAAGTTTGTTTTTTTAGATGAATCAGTATGAACTCCTTTGTTAACAGATATCAAGACTCCACAACGTATGCTGTTTTTCATAACTCATTAACGATTCCTTCCAGTTACTAAACATAAAGGGGTAGGTTATCATACCATAAACATATGCAATTTCTTCATTCAAGATGTGAATATGACATTAAAAAGAATCTAAGATGTAATATTTTGAATTTGACTGTTTCAAATCAATCTCATAATATCATGGGCCTAATTAAATACTAATCCTTTAGATAACTATCAAAATATTTACTAAAAAAAAAAAAAACACAGAAACAATCACACAAAAGCAACATAAAATCATGTTAAAAAGGTGAAAATTAAACATAAAAATAAAAACTTTACGAGACCGCTAGGAAACCTGTCTAGAAGTTACAGTTATGCTCAACAATTATCATGACAGGCAAAACAGACTCAGCATACATTAAAATTAATGTAATTTATTACCTATTACTAACAAGCTAGAACAGTGAGAAACAAAGGAAAGAAACTAAAACCACATCCTCCCCCCAAGCAACACAAGGGAACAGGGAATGGGGGCTGTGGTCAGTCCCTGATGCCTCATCTCCACCGCTCCTTCACAGTCACTCTCTGCCCCTGCTCCCCTTGGAGTCCTCCCACGGGATGCCATCCTTCCTGAACTGAGCCTGTGGGAGCTGCCCACAGGCAGCAGCTCTTCAAGAACTGCTCCCACATGGCTCTGTACCATGGGGTCCATCCCCCAGGAGCAAACTGCTCCAGCACGGGTCCCCCACAGGTGGGCGACAGCTCCCCCCAGACCCCTGCTCCTGTATGGGTTCCCCTCCACGGGCTGCAGCTCTGGCCCGGGGCCTGCTCCTGCGGGGGCTCTCCATGGGGTGCAGTGTGGAGATCTGCTCCGTGTGGGACCCATGGGCTGCAGGGGGACAGCCTGCTCCACCAGGGACCTCTCCACAGGCCACAGGGGAACTTGTGCTCCATGCCTGGAGCACCTTCTGCCCTTCTGCACTGACCTTGGGGGCTGCAGGGCTGCTTCTCTCACATTTCTCTCTCCTCTCTCCCAGCGTAGATGTGCAGCAGACTCTCCCCCCTTCCTTCAGTCTGTTCTCCCAGAGGCCCACCCAGTGTCTCTCCCTGGCTCAGCTCTGGCCAGCAGCAGATCCCTTTTGGAGCCAGCTGGAGCTGACTCTTATCTGACTTGGGGCAGCTGCTGGGCTCTCCTCACAGAGGCCACCTCTGCAGACCCCTCTGTTGACAAACCCTTGCCTCATAAACCAAATCTACTTACCAATGCTGTCTGTCACCTTCTTGTCCATTATGTGCTTGGAAATGGATTGCAGAAGAATGTGCTCTTTCACCTTTCCAAGGATCAAAGCACTGAGTACCTTTGCCTTTTCCATGTCCTACATGAACAGGTTCCCTGACTCATCCACTAGCAAGACAACATTTTCATTAGACTTCCTTTTGCTGTTGATGTATTTTGTAGAACTCTTTCTTGTTGCCTTTCACACCTTCATCAGATTCAGCTCCAGGAGGTCTTTGGCTTTTGTTACCCCATCCCTGCAGGACTGGACAGTTTCTCCATTTCTACCAGGTTGCATTTCCCTGTATACACCTCTTCCATCCTTAATTTTTATGGTGGAGGTCAATGAGGAGCACCTTGCTCATTCATGCAGGCCTCCTTACACCTTTGCTTGATATCCTGCTTGTTAGGATGGACCACCAATCTTGAGCATCGAAGAGGTAATCCTCGAAAATGAATGAGGAGTCTCTCCTGGATCCTTCTTTTCCCCAAGACTATAACCCATGAGGTTCTTCCAAGCTGATCCCTGTACAGGCCAAGGTCTGCCTGCCTCAAGTCTGGTGTTAGGATCATGCTTTTTGTGTTTTTCCTTCCTTTGAGGATCTTAAACTTACAATATCCCATGGTTAAGTAAGGCAAAAATAAATGGACATACAAGGACTGTAAATGTTTCTTAAAACTATCTTAAAGGTAAATATCGGTTCTCATCTGGAAACAGACAGTAGATGAAGAATTGACTGTTCTTGCATTTGGAAGAACTATGATCCAGTATTTTTTTCATTTATACTTATTTAAACTTACGTATGTGTATTATTCACTGCTGAGCCTTAAAGAGTAAATGAAGTGAAATGGTGAAAGTGAATTAACAAACCCAAGACAATATACCAAATTGAAATAGTCACATGGCTGTAGGGAAAAAAAAAAATAAAAAAAAAAAATCTTACAAGTTTAACAATGTATTTTAAAGAATACCCTGAAATGTAACACTGGTATGCAAATATATGTGTAGCGAATAAAGTGGATAATAAAATATAATGTTTTGGTACCTGATCTCATACTTAATGCATATTTCCATCGGGGGGAGGGACGGGGGGGGAGATACTTCCCAAAATGTTCTGTGCAAATATTTTGGTTTTCACTCTGGTCAAAATTTAAGAATATTGTAGGGACGTGTATTTTCCACGAGCTATGTAAGAATAAGTAAGTCATATAAAATCAAACTGGGAGAATGTTACAATTGTAGGAGCTTATGAAAACACATTACTTCAGAGTTCTTCTTATCATATCATTCAAATAATTACGGAAGAGAAACCAGGCATACCAAAGTTCTGGCTACAAAAAGAAAGAAAGGACAAAAATGTAGAATTAATTCCTTTCCTTGAGTAAGCCTATAAGCAGTTCCTAACCAGTTTGCCTACACTATAATTTTGAAATACCAGTATCTACAAAATCAAACTAAGCACCAGCTCTTTCTATTCTCCTTCAGGAAAAGGACAATGAACATACTGATGAATAGTCCTACTGTTTCAATAAAAATACAATGTTTACAATCCATGCATGTGTGTGTGTATTTTTTTCCACGCAAAAGCAAGCATACATGGGATATATGTAGCTAAGCTTTACATGGCCTTGTTTGGATAATGAGAAAAGACTAGCTGTTACGAGTTGCACACACCAATTTAGCTTGTTGAAAATTTTGTTTTATGACAGCACCATACTGATTAGACTAGGTCAGTCACTTCAGATTTTCACATAGGACAAGAATTCCCATGCCTGAAATCAGTCTTCTTGGAGACTTTGTTGTCTTCTCAAGCTTTATGTTTCAGCTTCCATGTTTTTATGAGAAGATGACATACGCTTTAGAGAATTGTTTTAAATTATTTTGAGATTACTTAAAAACTTTCCAAAAATCTAAGTTCTAAGTTCTTCTAAGTTCATAAACTGACTATAAATTTGTAAGTGGAGTGAAGTTTTCTTTCACGTTATTGTGCTTCATAATCCTACCTAATTCTTGTTTTTTTCTGATAGTTATCAAATCTGCTATCCAGAAGATAATGGATACAATTTGCTTGTTCTGAGATAGCTCCATCTATGCTCCTATGAGCTGAAGAAGAAACCAACTAGCAAAACAGCTGCCTGAAGTGTCTTTTACACTAAGCAATAGTTAGGGCTGTCACGTAAGATGAAGAAAACAGCAACTGAGAACAAGATATTACTCAGCTAAGTAGATTAGACCCAACAGTTAAATTCTGAAAGATCCAGATGGCATCTTGAATTCTGCTAAACAGACTAGCTCCTGTTGACCTGCTTCATAGGCAGAAAGACAACACTCTAGACTAAACACAGATTTTTCATATAAAATATGCAATTAAGTAAGTGAATAAAATAGGACTTTTGGGACTCGGGTAAGAGAAAATCATTCAAGATAACAGGGTAAAATTCTGAAAAAAAATCTGCTAGGTAGATGAAAGACTCAACATAGCCTAGTTTCTCTAATGCACTACCAAAAACAGGGAAGTCTATTCTCAAATTTTCAGCCAGGTGTTCCTTTACAAAGTTTGAGTGCAGCATGCATGGAAATGAGACCTGTGACATAAGGATATTTTCTCACTCAATAGAAATTTTATTTTGGAAACTATAAGTTATTCCTCAAAACAGAATCAAAACAGCTTATTTACTATTAAACAGCAACAACTAGTGGATGAAATTGTAGGTTCCCAGGCTACAAAGAGAACCTTAGCAGCACTAAAGTGGTATTCAAGATATCAGTGTCATCTACCTGATGAACTATCTGCCTGACAGATATTTATTTACTTTTTTTAAAAGGGTTTTTAGCATCTATGGGTGTATTTGATTGAACGTAGGTACTGTGATAAGACCTAGAAATGATTAAAAAGATCTAGGAACATTTTTGTAAGTATGTACCTTATAAAATGCTGTTCTTAGTTAAATTAAACATTATTGGAATTTCAGTTTCAATATTAGTTTTTAATTTCCCATTATGTACGTTCAACATATCTTAGGACTGGAACAGTTAACTGTTCCAGTTAACTGTTAACTTTAAAACATCAAAATAATACTAGCAGAAATCTTTAGAAAACATGAAAGTAGGAAAGAGATAACTAATTATCCAGCCATGTAGATTTACTATCTGTACATCGTATGTAGTAACTGGTACCTTAATTATGGACTAAAGGCCCTCGTTCTGTCTTTACTGAAGGTACCACGATAGCATAGCCCAAAGTCATCTCCATTATTTTTTGGGTACATTTCTGAAATCCCTAAGATAAGTACACATTTACACTAACCTCCTTGTGATTTTAATGAATGAAGACAGCAATCTCCAAAGGACTCCTAGAGATTAAGACAGATCACAAACCAGTAAACCAACAGAGAAACACTGTAATAAAAATTCTGTATTAAAAATAACTGTCTCTAACTGTGTATTAAACTGTTTATTAAACTGTTTATTAATCTATTATATTTTTAACAGTTTACTAAAAATAAACTGTAATAAAAAACTCTTTCCAAACGTGAGTTGAATTTTAGGGAAGGGTGGTTTTTTTGTTTTTGTTTTGTTTGTTTTTTAAATGAGGCCTTTCGAAAATAAAACTTCAGAAAATGTAACTTGAAAACATATTTGTGAAGAAAACAAAAACTGGCATTATGATTTGTTGATTAGCAAAGGCTGGTCTCATTATCAAGCAAGAGGAAACAGGTATGGCAAGAACAGGTACTGAAAAAAAGGAAAGTGCTCTGTGTTTGATACACTGCAAAAGAGGCAAAATCAACAAAGAATACAAAAGGAAAGAAGAAAGCAACAGAATCTTGCGGCCTATTCATAAATCACAGGCCTCCTTTGCGCAACCAGAAACACCAATTCGTGTCCTTTTCACTTAACATCCATCTAACATGGGTCCATCAAGGCTAAACACTTCTAATTGTGAAGAGCGGGTAAAGATTAAAACAAATGGTTTTCCCTCTCTTCAGTCCTTTTAAGTCATACTTAATATGTAGTGGAATCTTCACAGAGTGATGAGGGTGAGCAGCTAACCCTATTGTAACTTCATTTAAACCAGCACAACTACACCAGTTCCACCAGCAGTACATTTTTTCACCTATTTAATCAGTGATAACTTTATCATCATTCAGGAAAAGTGAAAAACTTTATCTTGAGGCTGCAGGAGGTGAAATGCAAGTGAATATTTGAAGACCCAGTACTGTCCTGCCTATAACATCTATGCCATAACTAAACGTAATAAATGTACAGTTCTACCACATCCACACATCTTTTATTTATTTATTTAACTCTGAAAATTAGTGAGGAAACCATAGATCTTTAGTAAGTTATATACATGTACACATATAACTAGATACTAGTAGCTAGAAAAGTAGCTTAAATTCTTAACAGTAAAGTACATTTGAAGTGTAGGTGTCTGAAGAGTTTCATCTAAACTAGCCTGGAATTAACTACAGCAGGGGAAAAGCTGTCAAACCTAGCAAATTTATGTTCTTTAGAAAAATATATAATATGTATTATCTTCAAAACCACTACTTTTATAATGCAAAATACAGTTTCACTATTTAACTCTTACTATTATTTTATAATTACTGTTTATAAGCTTCTATTTCAGAACATTACTTTGAGAGCTAGACTAGGTTAGTGAACAGGGTATTCAGTTCTGTTAACTAAATGGAATTCAGAAATTCTCATATTTGGCAATGCTTCTTGTCCCTTCACTACGGTTGCTTACAGAGTGATTTCTTAAACCCAACTTAATAATTCACTGAACGGTGAAGTTTAAAACAGTTATATTGCCCTATCTAGAAGACAGTATATGTTGTAGACCTACACTTTGGCATTAACTGATGGTTCACAAACTAGAAATCTTAACATACAAAGGAGGGGAAAAATATAGTAATCCTCCTCCTCCTCAAACAACTGATTCAGGAAACTATTAAATTATATAAAGCCCTGCTAATCAGATGTTAATTCATGAACTGCAGCTTTACATACATCTTGATGCTCTGCTGCTAGCACCTGTTTGTATTGCTTGAAATAAATTAGATACTTATAAAACATTTTGTAATTCTAATTTTGATACTGAATCAACTGCAACTACAATAAATTACACAACATCCCTACCCAAAGATGGAGAAATGATAAAGCCAGATACCATAAGCTGTCCTAAATAAAAATAAGCATTCCCCAAAAGACATATTTTCAGTTAAATTAAGTTTTCTTTGTTTATACTCAGAACAGCCGTAGGCTTCCATCTTGGCAATCTCCAATAATATATTCTTTCCTGATTTTCCTGACATCTAACATAGCCCTTCTTCTATTAAAAAAAAAAAAAAAAAAAAAAAAAAAAAAGAGGTTTCTGCTATACCTGCTCCCCAAATCACAAAATTAACTGTCCTATTTCTGCTATACCTGCTCCCCAAATCACAAAATTAACTGTCCTATTACATAGGGTGGGTTTCATTTTTTTGGTAGATTCATTTCCAGTCAGTAAAAGCAAAATTGTTTAAGAAATATTACAGGTACTTGCCTTTCAGCATACCAGCGTCTCTCAATTAGACTTCCCCACACTAATTCAAATTTCAGAAATGCAAAAAGTTAAAGGATTTTATTATTATTTTAAATCAGGACATTAGTTTCAGAAATTGTGTCTTGTTTACACCTGAAAAAAGGATCCCAAACTATTTTACAGACAGAAATAAAACTATGAGCATTCTTCTGAATATTTAAATTTTTGAATGTTTGAATTTAGTTATAAGCCTTCCTATTACAGTTTATGTGTTATTCATATAACTGGCACTGAATGCTAAAACAGGGGTGCCAAATTAGAATATAAACAGACATAATCCTTTTTTTTTTCCACTGTAATGCTGAGCTTCTGGCATCTTTCTCTCTGCTGCACTCACACTGCCTCAAGTTGAATATTTCTAACAGTTTGTTGTTTCTTTGTTTCTTCCATGGAAAACAATATATTTTTGTGTCTTTTTATCTTCCTATAGCCTTGTTCTCATACATCTTGAGGTAGTAAGTAGTTTGGTAAGAAAACAGATAAGCAAAGAGACAGAGAAAAGAGAGAATTAAATCCCTGTTGAAACAGTAACACAGCCTGTAAACAGAGGAGATTTGTTTCTTGACAGACAAGGAGACAGACAGAAACAATCTGTATGGAACTAAAAATCCAACTTAACTTTTTTTTCCTTTCTGACAAAAGGTAGAAAATAGTTAGGCATACCAAGCACAGGTCTGCAACAGTAGGTGTGGGATATGTTCTGTTAATTCTCACAGCTCACTTTCACATTTGTACAACTGTTGCTCAATACAAAGTGGACAGGAAGAAAGCATTGGGCTGGATGTATGATTCATTCTCTGACGTGCATTAAACACCATTCTAGTATTAACTAAACCACATCCACACAGATATGAATCGTGTCCTCTTAGACTACATGAATTTGAATGTGAATTTCATTAGTGCGACAACACTTCCTAAATATGATATTGGAAAAAAATAGATTTAGAATGATGAAAAACACTCTGTGCATTCTACAGTCTGTTCTCAGGTTTTAAAAAGGTTGTGGATGATCAGCAACAGGATTTGGCCCTCTACATCTGCGTTACCTTCATATTTTCTGCTCTAGGATAACAGTGTTTTCCAAAATGAGATATGAGGAACAGTATTTGATGAAACAGGTAGACTGGCTGCTTAGCTTAATGACTTCTCAGATGTACTATTATGCATAACACTTCATTCCTATCTGATATGATGGCCAACAGCAGATGAGAAACATTGCAATACTAATGTCTGCAAGCATTACAGCTTCATTTTCATGAATTTTGGCTGACAGATCTCAACTGCTTTCATTAATCACTTACTCTTTGTTCTGTCTGGATCCACTGTGCTAGTTACATTGCAGTAGTATCTATGGCAGAAATGTATAGCAGTAAGGAACTGATTCTGAACTATTACTCTATAAGACATACTACCTCTTTTTTTGTATAATAACATTTAAATATTATTAAATGTTCATCTTTTTAATTCCTAAGTTTATAATTATACACACAATGAACATTTTCTCCACCCCAAATTTGCTATAATTGAAAGACTTTATGCACAGTAAAAAATTCAGCAAGCTTATTTTTCCTAAGATGTTTCAGGTTTCCAACAGATTATTTACTGCACATATTTAAAGTTATTGCAAAAGTTCATTATTAAGAAACAATTTTATTATTAAAATGCACTTAACATATTGCTTAGTTTTTAGTTAAAAATATGTTAAAATATAGTAGGATGGACAAATTACTTAATGGGAGGGAAAAAAAAAGAAACAAGTTGTGAGCTGTTCTTGTACACTATATAAATTGGACATTATTCCTCTTTTCAGTGTTCCAACAACACAGTGCTTAAAAATTAATCATTATCATTACTGTGTAAATGTGAGCAAAACTCCCTTGCATCAGTGAATGATGCCTACCTACATAGAAGGGACCTTTCAATATTTCCTCTTTGCCTTCAAAAATACAAGCTATTGATAAAAAAGATTTTATGTATGCATATAGCAATTGTTAAAAGAACCAGGGGAGATTATAAAAGATGCTATTCATTTTATTTGAAAGGGGAAACAGGTAACCTGGACAGAAACACAGAAAAAAACAAGTAAAGGATAGTTTCTAACATTTCAGTATACCTTTCACTTTGGTTTGGACTTTGAGTGAAATGCAGGGAATTTGAATTACACTCCAACATGCAATTTCTACATTTAATCCCACTGTCTGTCAACACCTTCATAATTACTTTTACACTGCATTTCGGTAGCCAACAGGATAGCTAGTAGCGCCAAGCTAAAAACTCACTTGTTCACACACTGCAACTTTTTTATTCTGGCAAAGAAGTGAACACAGGATAGATGCTGCACATGAATCCAAAAATGGTTTTAGAATGGGGAAACAAAAGCCACCACAGATCACCTATATGATAAATCCCTCAAAAGCCCCTCCATTCCTTCTCTGCCCCTATATTATCACTTCCACACCATGTAAAGCACATCACTGTAATTGATATGCTCACATCAATGCCTCACTCTTGGGATGAAACTTTACAGGTCTTTGTGAGGTATTGGACCAAAGCACAGATCTGATGTGCAAAAGGAATATGAAGACTCTGCACACTGGCTGCCTGGATAGCTGAATTTTGCCCAGCACTCTCAGGGATTTATTTCAATAGCTTAATTATAACCTAACAGTAGCTTACTGGGGTGGGTCAGACTGGAGGTCAGACCGAGTGCGTGCTGACAAATGTATTTTGAACCATTTTAGGATATTCATTTAAAAACAAAGTGAACATTATAAATATTATATAAGACTAACCTCAGTAAGACTAGGTTTCACAATAAAGTAGAAATCTTTCCATATTCATCACAGATAGGCAAATTTGTCAAATGCTAATCACCCTAATTAATTCAGATCTAATGAGAATCTGCAGCTACATAATGGCTAAAATGCAGAGCTGACACTGTCCTGAAGAAATACAATTCATGTGTGTTTATAGTGAAAGGGAAAATAAAACCATTATGCATGCCCAAGTTTTGCAAAAAAAAAAAAAGTGAGCAAAGTCAATGACAAAGCTTTGGTCAGGGCTCGATTTAGCGAACCACTGCAGTGCGTATTCAGGATTTAACCAGAACACTTCTGAGTTACGGTCCTAAAACTGAAGTCAGAAGAATACTGCAGGCTACTGTGAGCCACTCATGCCCAGCTGGTGATGCCACGAGAGGGGACCCACATGTTGGTGTGTTCATGGGACCCTGCAGGGGCTCTGGCACTGGTATGAGCCCCAGTGGGCTGTGGGGAGCAGCAGGGGCACGGAGCTGGAGCACCCAAAGCTCCGGCACGAGATGTAAATGTGTGGTGCCTAAACAGGGACTGCTCATAAATACATGGGTGTCCTAACATTTTGGGAAGTATCCAGTACTGTATTTTATCTGCTATATTGCTGATACTGATCCTGAACAGGCAGTATCATCAGTTAATTATCTACAGTTTCTAAATAAACAAGCAGCTTCATTCTTGGTTTGATTTAAACAATGTAATTGAGCTTTTTCTCTGCAATGCCTCTCCAAGGAAAGGGAAAAAAAAGACAGCTTCTACCTATACTCAAACATACTCATATCGAAAGGATAAGGACAACCAAACAAAAAAAAAAAAAAAAAAAAAAAAGAAAAGACCTTATTTCTTCACTCAAACACTCACTAGCGAACTACATTTATGAAAGAGCAATCTTTATATGAGCAAGTTAATTGACAATAGAGTACATCAGGGTGTTTAGAGCTCCTGTTCTGTAAATTTGCACTTTATGGAACTTCAGGGTTTTCTACCTAGCAGCCCATATGGTGCTGTGTTTTGGATCTGTGACTAAAACAGTGTTGATCAACGTTTCAGCTATTGCTGACCCACTGCTCAGCAGCAATTTTTCTTGCATGGCATCGAGGCTTTATCTTGTTCTCATTCTGCCCTCCATTGAGTAGCCTGCGGGTATTCAAGAGGCTTGGAGTGGACTTGCCCCCAACTCGCCCAAGAAGAATTCCACATGTAGCAGTAACAGTTGAGGGCAGAGGATTTGGGGGAGGTAGCCGTTGCATGGAGACTGGCTGGGCATCAGTCTAATTGTGGGAGGTTGTGATGCCTTTACATCATTTCTCTCCTGCTGCTCCTTTCCTTCTCTTAGTACTGACTTAATCAGAACTAATTAATTCTCTCACTCTTCTCTTCCAGTTCTCTCCCTCACCTCACTACATGAAGCTCAGCTGCTGGCCAGGGCCAACCTATCACTAACCGCTATTCAAGATACTCCTTAATCTAAAAGAAGATAATCACGACATGAAAAGGCAACAGCACACATTCCCAAGTTAGGCAGAAATACTTGAGGACACTAAGGTCAAAATGAAGCCTGAAGAACAGCCCTTAAAGCCCTTTACTACAACATCAGAAATGAATGAGGGCAGATTCATAAAAGGTTATCATAATGAAGAAAGCAAGATTAAAGGTTATCTGGTCAAAGACATACACTCCCATCAAGAGACTAAGATAAATGGATAGAACTTAACTGTTAAAATGCAGGTCCCTTACTTGCTTCTGTATTTATTTCTGTGTTTCCTCAGTCCTGACACCCATTTTAATGGCAAACATCTGATTTCATGACCAGAAAATTTTCAGAATCTGCTAATTTCTTTTATCCTTTTTGCATCTTCTACCTTCTAAAACTCTGCAAGTTTTTTTCTTCATCTAGCTATCCAAACTAACTCAAGGAATGAAAGGTACGATCAAAACCAGATTGCTTCTCCAAGAAAGAAACACCACAAAAGTTCATAAATCTGTCAAAGAACAATAATGAAGGTGGTTTCAGCCTGAATTTAATTTATAAATATATATATATATTAATTTATATAGCAATCACTATGCACCTGAAAGGACCATGCACAAGCAGGTGTAATAAACAGCAGTACATATATATATATACATAATTGATTCCAATTGATGAGGAACATATGTATCCTTATAAAAATTATAATCTTATGCAAAAGATTAAAAATATTAAGAAAAATGGAATTTCATATGAAGTCCTAAATCACCATTGCAAGCAGTTTCTGCTTAAATACAGCACTAACAACAATAAAAAATAACCTACGCCTTAGAAAAAACTGCATACACTGAAGTTTCTTTGCTTTACTTCTACATGTTTTGAAATTACATATTACTACATGGATTGCCCCAACATAAATGTTGGTGTTATATCCAAGTTCTAAAACTTTAATTAATTCACTACCAAGATTTTTTTAAAAAAGAAGTTGTAGGGATTGTTATTATTTTTTTAATTATTATTATATCAGAACATAGCTTTCCAAAATAAACTGTTGAGAAGCAAGGCTAGAAAGCCTTAATTGCCCCCTTCCACTTACTTGCTAGCTCTGTTTCTAACTGTGCAGTCATCCATCAAGGATTAATTCAGTATGATTTCATGAGCTCAGTTCTGTCTTTAATAATGCTGATGAAGCAGGATTGTTACTTCCCTTTTCAGAGTCCAGTTTGATTTGAGTTCATAAAGTTTGTATGCTCTTTCACTGGGTTTACACTGTGGTGAGTGCAGACATTGACTTTAAACGTTCATAAACACCTTGTTACTTTAAGTGGATTAGAGATCGAAAATAGATACCCTTATGTCTTGTGTATCCCATTTAATGAACAAAAGGAAAGTAAATGTCTTCTTTAAGATCTAAACAAACCCAAACATTTAAAAGGAAAAGTAGAAACAACCTGAATTGAGCTGATACAACAGCCTTCTTTAGGAAATTTGTGCTCTTCTCCTGTAACACAGGCAATGAAATTGGTTTTCTTAATGAAGATTTTGTAGCAGCATTCTTTGTATCACATCTGCAGAGATGCAATGATAGAGACTTGGGAAATCATGTTGACAAGTATTACATAACAAGGATGACAGAGTTAAAAACAAATGAACAAACAAACAAAACAACCAAAAATGCTCTGGAAAGGGATATCCATGAACAACAACAACAAAAAGCAAACTTAAGATTGTCCATAAACATGCATATGAAGTGATTTATCATTGCTACATTTTATATTTTGTGAATTCCTTACACAAACATCGAATAAATCATATTCATCATGAATTTTGCTTTATTTTGGAACTATCTTTACCTTTTGTTTCTGTTTAACTTTATTGTTTCTACAATAACAAAAGACAACTTGATGTTTGAAAAGTCTTTTAAATTTCAATTATTCTTATCTGTCCAGCTGAGGAATCAAGACTAAACTTTATGGGTGAACTTTCAAACTGAGTACATGCCCAGTTTGGAGAATATTCCCTGCCAGCACCAATCAATTATAATACAAGTCAAACTTTGACAAGATGGACAAGTGTCATTTTCAGTAAAACGCATTTGAAATGTATATTATCTGTACAAGGTACTGAAAATATAAGCTGCATTTTTAGAAACTAAATCTGAAGTAAAGTGACAGCTAAAGTGCAGTACTGCAGCCAAAATACAGTCAGGAAGTAAAGAAAAACGGCAACTGAAGGGGACAGACACACTTTCTAAAATTCCTGCCTACCATTATTATTTGCAAGACAGATAGGAAAAAAAATATGGCTGTCATAGTATTTTACCATTGCTGAAATCTCTTGGAAAATTATTTGTTCTTTATAGACATATAAACTTTTACTGAAGATCTGGTGTTAAGAAGAAAAAGTAAGGTTCTTTGACAAAGCAGTGTCATCATGATTTGTACCCATATATTTCTATATAGAATCATAGAATCATTCTGGTTGGAAAAGAACTATAAGATCATCTAGTCCAATATAGTCTGAAAAGAAGATGAAAAACACATATTTCTGGTTATTATGCTTTTACAGCACAGATAAAATATGCTAAAATCCCACCAAAACCAAATTGACTAGCCAGTTCTGTACATTTCATAGATGCTATGTTAATTCTGAAAGGTGCATTATCATGAACATGGACTAAAAAACCCAGGGCAGAAGAAAAAACTGAGCAGGATAATAAAATGTATATATATAATGGATGAGGTTGCTCTTTTCTATTATTTCAGTGACACAAATAGTATTATTCTGTGATGGCAGGAAAAAGGAAATTCCTTTGACTAATAATTTTTGACGCTGCATATACAACACTGACATTCTCTACTCAAGATCTCCAGGATGTCCTTGTGCAGATGGCAAGAATCCATATCTGAAACTGAAAAGATCAATTTGCCATGGAAGTACAAAAATCAAGCCCTCTTCTCATTCTCCAAATCCCCTGAAGACTTCTGCGCAGTTCTTGCTTATCTGTTATTACTCAGTCATGCTCGACCTGGCTGCTGGCTGCTATTCCAGTCACGAACATCAAAAAACAAGGCTTTTCTCACAGGTCTAGAGATGCTTTAAGTGCAGAAGGAGTAAGGGCACAAAAACCAATGCAGTATGTCACCATTCCCTGTACTTCTGAAGTCTGCACAGTGACAGAAAGCACGCTGACCAGGGTTTATTTGCAGGTGTTCCCAGATCACATGCAATCCCTTAGTGGGGCTTCAACCTCTGCAGTTTTAAAGATGTCATTTTTTCACCAACACATAGACTATCATAATCTGAAGTCCATCAGCGCCAAGAGATTAAAAAATAAAAACAAAACCCAACACTGAACTAAGAGCTTTGGACTTTATTTGTTCTCTTTTTAGATCTACTTAACTGGTATTTTTATTCTCACAGTATTTGCTGGTATATTGGGTTTATGTGGCAAGGGCCTGGTAACAGGGGGCTGCAGGGGTGGCCTCTGTGAGGAGAGCCCAGCAGCTGCCCCATGTCAGGTAAGAGCCAGCTCCAACTGGCTCCAAAGGGACCCGCTGCTGGCCAGAGCTGAGCCAGGGAAAGACACTGGGTGGGCCTCTGGGAGAACAGACTGAAGAAAAGGAAAAAGTTGATGCACAATAGCAACTGGGAGAGTGACGAGTGAGAAAATGTGAGAGAATGAGCCCTGCAGCCCCCAAGGTGAGTGCAGGAGGGCAGGAGGTGCTCCAGGCAGGCAGCAGCAGTTCCCCTGTGGCCTGTGGAGAGGCCCCTGGTGGAGCAGGCTGTCCCCTATGGAGGAGGACAGGGAGTGAGAGAGCAGCATGGCCATGCTGAGCTGCCCACCAGTGTTACACCACAACAGGTGGGTTAGCCAAGTAGCTTGCAAGTACATGCAGGAGAGACAAATCAGAAATCCAGCTGTTACTAAAAGAAACAGTAAGAGGCTTTTTCCATTGAAGGCATTTAATCTGGAAGCATTTGTGTTATAGATGAATGTTGGCTTCTGACAATGAATATTGACATTGACATACTTACAGTGAATCATTTAAAGAAAAAGGAGGATAGCAAACCAGTGCACGCTGGGGCTGTTCTTAGCTCTGCTCTACCTTTATGCATGCAAAAAATATTAGTAATGTAACAGTTTCCAATTGCTGTCATACTGGAATATTAATAATAATATGGTCAAGAAATAACTTGATCTGTAATACAGTGTAAAGTAACTGGATTTCATATTTCTGTCACTGGACCAATTTGTAAAACACCACACTGAATGAAAAAGTCATCCGCAAAACATAATGAAGGCATTAGAGCAGGAAAAAGAAAGCTGTATCAGCACTATAATTATCAGCATTCTTCTCTTCATTAATCTTCTTCCTTCCAAAATTAAACACTTGGATTCCCATTTTATACTGTGCATGGCAGCAGCTCCGTGAAATCCCTGTGCCTGGCTGCCTGTCTTCCACCCATTTGCACTTTGTTTCAAAGTTGTATTAAAAAGTTATAATCAAGTTATTTAATGAAAGTGTAACTACAGACTAGCTGTCACATTGTTTGGGCACATGACATTGTCATCTCATCATTTTGTGCTTGCTTTACTTCCTTTTTATACTGTAAATCCACACAGCTGTGCACGTGTGGAGGAGGCAGGAACACGACAAAGGAACTTGTTAGCTATTAAAATTTCCCAAGAATCAATGTGAATCACCTTACTGTATTTATTTGTCTGATCCAGTTGTCAGTTGAAGACACTTAAGGCAATACACATTCATGATCCCCTATCTGACTAGACACAAAAGACCACGACAGCACCAGAGCACAAGGCTTTACATTTCTTAACCATCCACTGTACCAGTGTACAAGAAATTCAGCACACTCCCTTTTTACAGGATTAATGTCTGATAAAACTGCACTACCATGATAGCAGAGTGCACAAATACCTACCTGATTGTTTAAAATAAATTAATTAGTTAAAATTACATGTATTTTGTCACATGAGTACATATGGAAAAGCACACCTATGCTATTCTTAATATGCTGGTCTGGAGTACCCCCACTATTAAATTATCAAAGAGATTCAAATATTTAAGAAAAACATTTTCATATAAATGTTTCATTAATGGTGTAAGAAGGAATTGTAATAAAATGTTAAGATATATACTGCAAAGAGGACTGTGTACTTCAGTCTGCAAAATAAAGCTATGTGCTGTATCACAACAGTATACAGAGTGAAAAATAGATACCAGCAGACTTTACACTGAAAATGTTTCACTAACTTCATATTCTAATAATTTCTATAGTCCAACATGTTTTTTCTAAGTGTAATTAATGTCTCATTCTTCACAATAAGGTGAGAAATACCAATTATATACAATTGTATGAAAAAGTTTGCATTTCCGAAATATACCACCAAAACTTAAGAACCTAGCAGCAGCACTACTAATAAACAAATACAGTAATATAATGCTGCAAATACAGGAAAGACTGTAACATGATTGCTGTTTACCGTAGCAAAAGACAACATTTTTCTGCCTATAGCCAAATTAAAACCTACTAAATCAGAAAGCATAATATAAATATACTGCACTCCTACCAAAGCAATAGTAGGGTGAGAATGGCCAGAGAGCCTGAGACAAAGTTCATCCACAGCCTTCAAAAATCTTGTTCTACAGGACTGAAGGATTAAAAATTGCAACTCATTATAAAGTCTTGCTCTGCCGCTAACCCATTACATATCCCCTCCATCTCTACTGCTTTACATTTAAATGGAAAAAAAAAAAGAAAAAAAGAAAAAAAAAAAAAAAAGTAAAATTAAAATAAAATCATCCCCTCCCAGTCATGATCTGAGGGCTTCTATTCTCAGCATGCGAAAACAAGAAAAAGTCTAAATAGGAGTCTACAGTTTAGCAATTCCTCTGTGGCAGTTTGCCCCTGGTATACCATTATCCTCAAGTAAACAGAGATACATTATGAAAAGTGATAAGCCATACATTCATCATTGTGCAGAAGGATGAGCAGGGAGAGTTACTGTGGAATAAACAATCTATTTTAAATTCACGTACTGTTTGCACCTTCGAGAGAAAAAAGCATATTCAACTGTGAGCAGTTGGTTGTATAACACTTCATACTTAAGGAGGAAATAGTATTGAAAACAGAATTTGAGTTCACAGTTATATAGCAGAAATAGCGAGTGATTCTGGTTTCATCAAATATCATTTGAACCTTTTACCATTCCAGCCATAATTATCAATAGTAAAAGTACCAATGCATACATGCACTATGAATCATTTTAAAATAATTTATGAATAAGGCACCTCCCTGTTTATATCTGCCATCACTGAAAACCATAATTAAGAGGGTTTCTTTGACATAGGTGTGCATGCAGGTGTAAGCACGCAGCAGAAGTCCTACCATACATGTTCATACAACCTCCAACACCATTCCAGACAGGAATGTGTTATTCAATGAAAGTGTCAGCAAGTTTTCCTAATAATGTGAGGCCCCATCACCCCAATTAGCATCAGTAAGAAGCAACAACAGTCTGACTGATGGAGAAGTAGCAGCTATAATCTTATTTCTGGTAACAGACTATAGCAGAGCCTCATTAAGAAAAACAGCATAATAAAAAAAAAATGAAATTAAACCGTAAAGAACAATCTCAAGATACTTTGCATTCACTAGTCCACTAACATTTTTTTAAACAATCCTTGAAGGAAATAACGTAGAAAAAATCTGTTGAGTGTACAGTGGGTCCTGAGGATCCTGCAAGCTGCATGTATGCACGCATACCCACAACCGAGTTATCTCTTCTCAAGAAGTCAAAGTGAATTAACGAAAACCTTTAGACTGGAGTGTGATTTTTCTACATGCTTACGTACAGCAGATGTTTTCACCTTTTGAGCTTCAGAACATGTTTACTTCTAAATACAGATACAGCAGGGAGGTCAAAGAGAAGCTCTGGTGGAATGCACTTTTTAGAAAGCTAAGTCTTCTGAAAATTGTGAATAGCTGCTATGACAAAAGCACTGCATCAAGAAAGCACTTTTCTTTTTGCATTCTGTTTTCCTTCACAGTAGCCCTGATCTGACTTATGGTGGTCCTGTTTTGTTGTCATTTCACACTTCTGTTTGCTTGCTTGTATTGCCCCCGTTGGGCAGAGCAAGATGAACAAGCTGCTAAAGGTGAATTTCATCCATGCCTTTTCATGGGATCCTTTTGGTTGTCTTGTCTTTTACTCATAATATTCTGTATTTCTACTACTTCTCAGTTTTCATGCTCTTATAGGATTCCTTCTTCTGAATTATATGTCAGATTTTCAACCTATTTTGCTTCAGCACATCACTTTTCCTATCTTTTGCCTTGCTCTGTTTCTCGTTTGCTCCCACCCCTCCTTTTGCTGTTTCACAGCAGGCACTTCCATTGGAAGTATTAGTCATTAGCCTTATCTGCAAACTGCAGACAATAAAATCCTGATTTTTCATTTTCACAAGGAAATGTTGAACAGAATTGGTGTGAGGAACTGTTTTGAAGGGATTTTAAAGGAACCCAAGTAGAAGATTGTATCTAAAAAATAACCTTGGAAAAGTCTACGTCACAACTTTTCTCCCTCTTACTTATTTTTAAGCTGAACATGACTTACTTTCTGATGCAATTAATTTTTCCGATGCACTATTAACTTCTCCACAAGCTATTAAACAAAAGGAAACACACTGTACATAGTGCAGCTCCTTGGTGACTTCAACATACCTGTTTTTTTAGTTATGTCACTTTTTAGCCATCTTCCTCAGGAAGATTTTCTCAAGAAGAGAAAACCAACTAGAAAAAAAAATTATGAAGTGAATAGGACAGTATATAGTATGGGACTACCTAAAGTGAAATGACTAAAAAAAAAAAAAAAAAAGTAGAAATTTTAGAACCTATTCCTCTAGTCCTTGTTTTGAAATAATTGTGGACTTTCACA
The DNA here is from genome assembly GCF_009819795.1 of Aythya fuligula. Taxonomy (NCBI): domain Eukaryota; kingdom Metazoa; phylum Chordata; class Aves; order Anseriformes; family Anatidae; genus Aythya; species Aythya fuligula. The sequence continues at coordinate 99,153,668 of NC_045561.1, read as the reverse complement.
GTGTAGCATATATAGTCAGATAGTGCCAGCATGGAAAATGCCAAAAAAGTGATGCTTCTTAATTAAGGAAAGACAGTGAAGGGGTAATTAAGTAGCATGTGTGATTTAGATTTTGTTTTTCTTCCTTTTTTTTTTTTTTTTCTTCTTAAATTTACAAGTTCATGTTGGGTCTCCCAAAGAACTCAGTAGCTTTTACTATTTTCTGAAGAAAAAGCAATTCTTTATTATATATCTATAGCTAGCACTTTGTGCAAAATTGTGCCATTTGCTTAAAAAAGCCTGTCAAATTTTCCATTGAGAAAAGAGGAAAGAGTTGTTTTGACAGGTTTTTTTGCTATAATGTCTGACTAATGTACATGGCAGATTGTGGCACTAGGCAGTGATTTGAGCTTCAGCTGCATTCTCATGACCTGCAAGGAACTCGGGTTTGGGGGTTTTGTTTTTATTAAAGGACTTTTGTTTTTTTTTTCTTCAAACACTTCTTGTAGCTACTTTTGATTTTAAAATGCTATTTCATGAATAGACACTTACTCTTTGTGGAAACTGCCTTTTTACTTCACTGTGTTGCAGGAGATGAAAGACCCTGTGGGGAGAGGCGATGGAGTTGGACTCGAGCAGCCTGGAGCAGCTGCAGCTCCCCTGGGACCTAAAAGCAGCCCGCAGTGCCTGCAGGGAGATTACTGAGCCAGGCTTTTCAGCAGGGCATGGCAGAAGGATGAGAAGAAATGGGTGTAAACCGGGAAAAGACAGGACAAAACAGCACGTTCCCCCTGGGAGTGGTCCAGCAGTAGAGCAAGTTGCCCACAGATGTGCAATCTCCATCATAGGAGGTTTTTAAGACCTGACTGAAGAAAGCCCTGAACAATCTGGTCTAATCTCACACCTGCCCCTGTTTCTGGCAGGGGGTTGGACTAGACTCTTCCTGAGATCCCTTCAACTTGAACTATCTTACCAACCTCCAAAATTTTTGAGAAAGCACTCACCTAGATATTTCTGTAAAAATATGCTAAAAAAAAACACAATGAAAAGAAACCTGTTTAATGTTCAAGTGACCTGCAAAGCCTGTTGAGTATTTTATATTTCTGTTCTGAAGAGTTATTTTACCTATGTATCCTGAACCTAACCTACTAGAAATTTGGTAACTTTGGCATACACAACTTTGGCATTTTTCTTGGAACGCGAATTAGCATAGCATAACTTTTCTGCAACAAGCTCTTCACAGTTTAGCAGACACAGGTACCCTTACTTACCTGCAGTTTTTCTGCAACCACATACTAGCAACAGGAGCAACTGTCCAGCTGCACGCAACCAGATTTTCAGCTCTACCAAGTTGGCCTGGGTAGTGTGAAAGCACTGGTGCTTCACACAAGTCATGTGTGGGTGACAAGTGATGAAAATGCAGAACCCCAAAAGCAGAAACCCCTGCGAAAGCAAAGCACTGCTTTGTTATCCTCTGCCATGGTAAGTGTGCAACCATGTTTGCACAACACTGGTACATCATTGGTAAGCCTGTTGTGTCACCCCGTCCTCCCCGTTCTCCTACTGCCTCCAGAGCGAGGTTCAAAGCATGCTTCGCATTTACCTGAAGTCTCAGTGGCCTCACTGGATCTGTGGCATATGAAGAAAATATATGGCTGCTTAACAAACAAAGCTGCTCAAAAAGTGTTTGCCTTCAGACTATGGCATTTCACAGAAGCATGGTTAATTTACCAGAGCAAACAGTCATCTAAGTAATTTTTCAGGGCCTTCAAAAATCCCGACTCAGTACACACTCCTTTGCAATTAGTCCCACTATTTTGAAAAAAAGTTTTTCACTCCGTTCATGTTATTTTCCTAAAATCCTGTAGGAAGCAAGCACAAAGCACTGTCCAGCTGCAAGTACCCACCTGCGATCCAGCTCTTTGTTGAAATTCAGACTACCCTGAGTCACCACAGGACATGCTCATTCCAACAGCGATACAAACAGCTCACCCCAACCACTCCAGCAGCTTTGCATTTCTGAAGAGCCACTCTGGAAAACCTTTTTTTTATCCAACCCAGCAGCTAATTATAGAGAACTACTACCTTCTGCCTCAGACCTTCTTTGGCTGAGCAAAAAAGCAACATGAAACTCAGACATCTTTCATGAGATGAGTTTTCTTTACCTGAGCAACTGCAGGAGCTCATCTTATACCTGTTCTGATTTGAAGCAGTCTTTCCAAAACATGATTGAAACAGCACTGTATGTGATTCCCAGAACAGTATTTGTTCTCTCATCACTATTGGACATAATTTATTTGATATAGTCAAGAATCATATTTGTCTTTTCCCTGACAAAACTCTAATAGTGCATCTCAAACATCCTACAACTGCTAATATAAACTAACCCCACTTCACCTCTCCTTTGGCAATTTTGAGTTTCATAGTTAACAGCAACAAAAATACACTTTTTAAAAAAAAATCATGAATGAGCTCATACTTTTTAGTATTAATCTTCACCCCATTTCATTTTATGACTTTGTCATCGAGGCTGTTTATGGTATTGTTATCTTACTAGGTATGTAAGTAGCTTTGTTGATTAATCAGCTGATTCCAAAGTTCTCCGTTTGAGGTCATTCATGAAAACATGTTGAAGATGAATACTTCAGTTACTTTTCACTAGCAAAGTACTTAACTTTTAAGCCCACTGGTACCTCCTGCACAGCTAGTCTCTAGCATTTTTACAATTAAGTTTTAATTACTCCACTCACACCAATTTTATTCAATGCTTATCTTCATACATACAAAAAGTCAGTGATAAAAGCATAAGCTCCCTGAATATTTTCACACTACTGAAGCAAAAGTAGTCTGTATGATGGAAAATACACCCCCATCAATGCAGATAGCAGAAACTTTTTTGGGACCAGTTCAAAATTTCTGAATATCAACTTAACCTGTCATTAGTCCTTTTGTTTTCCCTCTTAATCCATTTCACATAAGGGTTATTGACTATCTGCAGATCTTCTAGGGTTGGCAAAAAAAATCATTTTTTTCGCTGTGTATTTAACTATGGGAGAACAACTCAGCTAAGTAACTCTTTTCTCCACCTCATCCTTTGCATATAGAATCATTCTTCATGCACAAATTGATTTTTGCTACACTTCTGCTAAAGAATTGCCACTTCTTTTTCACTCCAGCAACAGGCAGCTCCGCATAGTTCAGCTTTTCAGCTGTGTTCTGAAGTGTGTGCTTGCAGTGGGATTAGAAGAGAGACAGACACTGCTCAGAGGACTGTCTGGCTAAAAGTACAGGAAGAAAGTAGGAATTATTTATGATGTTTTATAAGCACTTGGCAATACTGAGCACAGTTCGTATATGTTTTCCTGCCACACCTCCCATAGCTCACTGAAAGGGCAGATTCTTGGGTGCAATGAGATGGTAGTTCTCACAAGCCAGAAGTGGACTTAAGCGTTTCCAGATTACCTCTCCACTTCTCTCTTAACCTCTCATCTTCTTTCCTGGCAGGAAATATTTTGGCCTTAATAGCCTACTCAGAACAACTTGAGGGTTGTTCTAATTAACATTAAGTGTTGATGCAGAGGCTAGGTCAGGACTTGCAGAACACAAGACATGCTACCCAATTCTCATGGAAACAACACATTCCTCAGAAGTGTCCCATCTGTAATGAAAGGCAATAGATAAAAGGGAAGAAAAACAGAATCATAACAGCAGCAAACAGTGACATTTCCTAAGTTTTCTGTTTTATCCCCAGCCTACTTCATTTGAACGCTTTTATATCAATTCATTAACTGGGAAGTCAAAATTACTCCAGATTTTTATCATACATGCACAGGGAACAAAGTCGGTGTGGCTAAAAAGAGAGGTGGAAGTTTCCTGACCTCAGAAATCTAACTTCTGATTTCTAGTCAACATTTGCAGATTTTCTCCAGTCCACGGTTCCCAAAGCAGCTAAAGGTAATGCTGATATTCCCAAATATCACAGACAGTAATATAAACTACAACATAATTATAAAATTTGTAATTCAAAGGTTAATGATTCGCTAAACAATGTGATGAAGAGAACTTGTTTTGCAACTGTAATTACATTATTTCAAATGGCACCTGTAAAAAGGTAACAGATTCAGCATCTGAACTTGTGTGACACATTAATTTACCCCAACATGAAAATCAGCGAATGGATAATTAATAGAAATGCAATGATATTGTCAACATTTTCAGAAAAGCCTATAAATAGATTAATGTTTTTAAGATGTCACTAATAGTTTGAATGTGTAAATCAACTAGTTATTAAAACATTTTTTTCTCAGTGTTTTAATTGGGACTATTAAGCATTGCAGCCACTTCCTCACTCTTAATTTATCTTCCCCTTGGTAGGATATTTAAAACTACCAAGTCATGAGAAGTCTAGAAAATAGGTGGCATACAAAAGCGGATTGTGAAAGTATTTAAAATAATTGGTCCAGCATTAAATACCTTAGTGAAATTAGCAAAACAGTTTCTTCGCTACTTGGTATCATATGGAATAAGCCTTATTCTAAAAATAGGAATTTGCTTTTCATTATATTCTGAAATTCACTCAACTTCTCTAAGCAAAGTGATTTTTACTGCCCCAGCCCACCTTCTGATTTTTGTATCTCTAAAAAAAAATCAGTCTCTGTGACTTAAGATTGTATGTTTTTTTATATAAACACACACTATTGAATGTAGCAACCAGTACTACAAACAAGCAGTTCAGAAACCTAGGGTGCTTTTTATCCTGCAGCAACTCAGTATGAATACAAAAAAATACAAATTACAAACAAAACACTAAAAGAATTATGGGTATCACAAGGCATCACCATAAACTCAAATTACAAAGGAGAATACCAACACAAAGGCATATATGTATCCTACAAAGTAACTGATGTACTTCACCCACTGACAGTTATACAGTCATCTCAAAGAAACTCAGTCTTTTGGTATAAAGATTGTTCCTCTAATGGTCTCAGCAGTGTTGTGCCAGATACCTCTGTGGCTATTTAATTACTGCACTTGTGAAACTGAGACAGCAATTATATTTTAATTAGTAAAGTAAGCTTAAACTAGTCTCTTATTAAGCGCATCCCTAAGGTAACCAGTCTGGTTGTCTGACTCCCAAGTGATGGGAGAGAGAAGAGGGGCAGGAGCATAAAATCAGACAAACTCTAGGAACAAGTTAACTGTGTAAACACAACAGCCCCAGATGCTCTTAATACCCATATGATGTTCTTCACCAGATCTTAATAAAATGAATATATTCAAGAAAAAAATGTTACTCATCCTAGCTACATCCATCTCTGGCATCCGATCTCCAGTTTTATAGTAACACTGTTCTACTGAGCACTTCCATGTCTTTCTTAGTTTCCCCTCACAGCAACACACTGTTCCACCCCACTTTTGTAGCACCAACATTAAAAGTTTTATTGTCCTCTTTGGTCCTAGAAGAAACCTAGAGAGAGAACAGGCTTTGCCAGCCTTACTGGAGCAAGGCCAGCAGTATTCCCATATCCGCTACTACTCCGCTGTTTTCTCAAGCCCGTTGGTGATTTCTGGATTGTAGCAGTCATATTTAATCCTGTTTATAACTGCTCGTTTCAAACACTGACTCCATCTTCTTTCACTCTTTACAAAGAAACAGGCAGGCAAATATCAAGCATATGATAGCCAAAAATAGCACAGTGCTCTTCATGAATTCTTACAGATGCAAAACAAAGCCATTACAGTCTTTTTTTTTTTTTTTTTTTTTTTCTGAATAATACAAACCATACAATTTCATTCCAAAATATATTCAGGTGTACACAGTTTTTTTGAAAAGCAGCCTTTTATAAAAATCAGCGACATCTTTAAGCAAATTTTTGAAGCGTTCTATATGAAGAAAACTAAGTTGAGTTCAAAAATGCTGAAAGATATAACAAATAAAAGTGAGCTAGTCATCATTAACCCTTTTCATGCAAAGTAGAGTAAATAAACTATTTGTAAATTGTATTTAAATTCGTTTTGTTTCAGCATCTAAGTCATTTTGATAAAAAAAATCCAACAATCAAATTATCAGCAATATTCTCTAGACAGAAACAGAGAGCTAATTAAGTTAACTGGAGCCAACAATTTCCCCTTATAAGAGAACTGTATCAGAACATAAAATAAATCATTGCAGTTAATATAGAAGTAAATCACCAAAAAACAAAAGTAACTGTTACACTAGACACAAAACCTATGCTGAATTCTGGTCTTTGACCATGAATTGAATGTGTCTGTTGTCTTTGCAGAGTAACTTCTAAAATCAAGTCATAGCTGGTCCTGACGTGTAGTGGTCCACAACTTACAAGGAACAGTGCATTTCTATTCATTTAACCATGAGAAGTTACTGGATGCAGATATCTCCACCATCTACACAGGATGTGAGCACAGTAACAGGGCATACAGACCTACTCCTTTTCCAAGGTTTAATCCTCTCACACCTTGAAGCTGGTATTTTTCAAATTGCACCAAACTTCTCATCCTTGCAAAACCAAACCGTGTTTACTGTCTATCCCCATTCACAACCCTTTGAAATGAAGAGTAGGCCCTGCACTGTATTATTCAATTCTTCTCAATCCTTCTGAGTCAATTCTTCTGAGCCCTGACCTACGATTCCACCCTATTGAGGGGAGACTATGGAAAATACAGATAAATTCCAGATGCCGCTGAGAGCACTACAAACGTAGCAGTACACTGCAGAAGCCCAGCTCCATTTAATGCCTCTTTATGAAGTTTGTCTCAAAGCAGACAGCATAATAGGAACCATGGCAACTGCTCAACTATGGCGAAAGAGGTAAGAGCATGAACTGTAAATAATCAAATTGCATGCAGCTTATAATTTTACTTTTGAATACAGAAAGAATAAAGAATTATGTGGCTTCATACAATACATGTTTTCCTGTAATTTCCACTAGCACAAAAGCCTCAAAGTTTTTAAAAGCTGTGAGGCAGACAAGAGCCAGAGTGCCAACGAACCACAGTGGCAATGGATTCATGCAAGCCTTGACCATGAGGCTTACTAAACGTGTTTCATAAATTAGGTTCTTACCCTATGAACCACTCATAGGACAGCCTAAGGCACCCCAATCAGTTGTCAGCTAGGACGGCAGGAGTTCAGCCAGAAGATGCCCTTCCTTTCTTCTGCCCTAGTAACTTCCTGCAGAAGCTTAAACCTCCCCCTGAATTTGAGCTAGCCATATTGGCCATCTCCAGTTTCCCAATGTTCTACAAATGAAGAACTTCCTTAAAATTAGTCTTGTGACTGCATTATTTAGAATAGCACCTCAAAATACCTGTCTTTACAACAGCGTAAATGCACCTAGAGAAAGAGGTGTGACCATTTTCTTTCCCTCCATTTTCTGCCTCTTTGTACTAATACTATTCCCTCAGCATCAGACTGATGAAAGAACACTTCCAAAATTTTCTAGGATTAAATTTCTATCAGATGAATGTCCTGGATTGGGCACGATGAATGCTCTCCAGAAAGTTGTAAAACTTCACTGCATTAGTAGTCTTTGGAAACGGGGATTAACTTAATTGAATGAGATGTAAGAAATCGTCTAGATTAGAGTTTTAAAATTGTGGTTTTCTTTTGTTTTGTTTACATCTTTTAATCAATTCTAATTATTTTAAGAAATTAAAGTTAAATAAAAATTAAGTGAGCTTACACAGGTCAGGAAAGCATAACATCTCCGCGTCTCTAACTGCTAATGCAACAAATACAAAATGCAATTCACCTTCCTACTGTAGGAAGAGATGGCAGATCACCTTTGTTTGTTGGTTTCTTTGTTTTGTTTTTGTTTGTTTTTGTAAACAGATGATCATCCATCCTCCAGAAAGACGCAGGATGGTTTGTTTAGGTTTAGGTAAAGAGCACTTAGATCTCTAAATCAGGATTAAGAACACCAATTTATCTGCAGCAAAATTAGACACTATTTTTTCCCTGTTTAATCCCACAAAATTGTCCCAAAGGACACTGAACAGAAAACTGGTACTTCTATTTCACGTTTGATGTGAAGGGTTTTCAGTTCAAGAGCATCATCTTCAAATGAATCAGTAAGAAAACTTCTCAAAACACTGACAGCTGTTTTTAATGGATCGTTTTCTTGTGGCATTAGTAATTAGCTATTCAAAGTATTCTATTTTGAAGTATTTCTACCTTTAAGAATGAACATTATGTTGGTTCAGTTTACACTAAGTACAGACAATAACACAACAATAGTCTTTCTCTATTTTTAAAAACAAAATTACCCAGTAGTGCCTCTCATTTTGATTATTTATCTCCAAGCAGTGCTCTCTAAGTAAATAAATTTATACAATTCCGCAATACGCTTAGAAAACTCACGGAAATAGTTCTTTAACATAATGAAGGACTGCAAGCAACTCATTATTCCTGTTGGACATGCAATATTTCTCTACTAGATATACACTTTCAGCAGGAATGACTCAATATAAATAATTCATTTTAAAAGTACATGTACTCTACCCTAATAAACTTTCTTCCTAAGTATACTTACAAAAAAAAAAATCTATTAAACAAAACACCAGAGTATATACGCTGATTTCAAAACTCAAACTCCTGCCTAGTAATTATGCAAGTTATACATACTTGTGATTAATACCTACACCTGTACCTTATACCGATATAAATACTCACATATATAATTACAATGATACATATATATTATGCAAATGAATATGAAAACTATACTTAAAAAGTCTGGTTTTACAATCCCAAATTCAGTGCGGGATCAGTCTTCAACTCTTAAAGCATCTTGTACAATTAGACCTATACAGAAATACTCAAAGATAATTAATCACTTAATGCTTCACCTAAGAGACCCCGGATACTTTACTCAAATTCTGCTCAATACTTCTTAAATTCAATTAAAATGATGAATAAAAATGAAGTAAATGAACATAGTTAATTAATATCTTTGATCTGTTTATGATCCTTGCTTTCTCATTTACAGTTCTTTTAATATAAAATACCTTGAGTCACAGTCTAAGCACTCTTTATCTGTTTCCAATTTCTTGCCTAACATTCCTACCCCATCTTACAAATTTCCTTACATAAGTTATCAAACCCAGCTTTCAATCATATTATCATAAAAATCCACAAAATAGTTTTTCAACACTGTTATAAGGATATCCACTTGCTATAATTACATCACTAACAACCATATTATACATCAACTACTATGTTCCTAGACAGAAGCTGCATGGTAAATCAATATATGATATACTTCTAAATTACTCCCTCATCTGTAGGGAAGGATCTTTAATGACTAGCAGTTCTGCAGAGTACCAGGTATTTGTGAATGCAAATCAAACTCCTGTTAAAGGAAGCTAGTATTTCACGTTAAGGAGTCATTACCCACGTTTCTGAATCAATGTAAATGTCTACTCTATTGCTACAGAAGCGATAAAAGAAATGGCCTTTATTACAACAGTATCATAATTGATGAAGCACTTTTTGTTCCAGACTCAGTGTTCCCTCTAACTACACTTAAGACAGTTAGGATTTTTCTACAGAAAGCAGTGATTTTCTGCTCGTTTTCCAAGATAGCCAGACAAAAAAAAAAACAATCGTGGTTGAAGGGAGTCATCGTTTCAGCTGGGACAGAGTTAATTTTCTTCATAGTAGCTGGTATGGTGCTGTGTTTTGGATTTTGGGTGAAAACAGTGGTGATAACACACTGATGTTTCAGTTGTTGCAGAGCAGTGCTCGCACAGAGCCAAGGACTTTTCTGCTCCTCGTGCTGCCCTGCCAGCGAGGGCTTGGGGGTGCACCAGGATCTGGGAGGGGACATAGCCAGGATAGCTGGCCCAGGCTGACCAAAGGGATGTCCCACACTGTGTGGTGTCGTGCTCAGCAATAACAACTGGGAGGAGATGTCTGAGGGCAGGGACAGACACTGCTCAGGGTCTGGCCAGACACTGGTTAGCAGGTGATGAGCAACTGTATTGTGCATCGATTGCTTTTTATATCCTTTTATTATCATCTTGTTTTCTGTCCTATTAATCCATCCTTACCTCAACCCGTGAGTTTCACCTCCTCCCTCCTGGATTCTCTTCCCCATGCCACTGGGTGAGGAGAAGGGGGACAGAGTGAGCAGACAGCTGAGTGGTGCTCAGCTGCCTGCTGGGTTCAACCACAATGGGGCATCTGGCTACTTCAGTGAAGTGCTGTAACTCAAAACCTTCAGCAAACTGGAAAACAGTCTTTGCTGATGAAATGGTACTGCTTCCACATTGAAGACGGTCTCCTGCTGGCACAGACTATGGATAATAGCAACTTACATTTATACCCATCTGCTAAACGTTACTATAAGAAAGAAAAATACTGGCCTGTGTTTACAGTAAGTGGTTTGGAGAGCTTGATTTTAACTTGTGTCACCTTTCAGTTTTATTTATTTTTCATGCATGCACTCTAATGAAGCCCAACCTACATACTCTCTCCTGACTTTTTATCCTTGACAATGTTCTGAATGAGGGAGAATAAGATATTGCTAAGTTAAACAAAACTCACAGCTTATATTGCATATATATTGTAACCTGCTCACATAGCTACAGAAAGTTCATTAAAAAAATAAAAAGCATTAGGTAAAAAACCGTACAGAAGTCCTTCAACTTTTGCATTCACAGTACATATTTAGCATTCACGACACACAACCAGGAAGATAAAAGTATAAAATATACTTAGAGAAAAATATGACTGCTTTTATTCTAATGCCTCCTTCCCTGTACATGTGTAGAGAAAAGCTTTTTCCTATAAAGTTTATCGGACTCTGTGCTTCATCCTGTTACTTACTCCAATGAGACTCTGAGCCCTGAAGATGATGAACTGGGCTGTGGACACCACAGAAGAGCAACTCTGTTGGACATTGGTTTCTGTTCCTACTTAGCATAATGGTATGGAGCTTTCTGAATCTTGCAGTGGATCTTTATGCACATCCTTTTTGTTTTCTAAAGGCATAGTTCTAGAGGATATTCCTCTCCAGGGTAGTAAAAGGCTTTTGCTTGTTTGTTTTCCTGGTAAGTTTAAGGGGAGAGTTAGGAAAAAAAGGAGGTAATTGCATTCACATCGTTTTTATCTGTATCTATTATGCATATGTACCTATATATATATTTACACAGACACACACAAACCTAATAACATGTGCATATATATATATGGCAGTGTTAATAAGCAAAAGTGATGAGTTTTTTCTAGTTTTACTTGCTCATACAGGATAACATAATGCAAACTAACAACCAAGTCACGAAGTATCTGACTGTTAGCACCCAATGCTAGGTAACTGATGATTAACAATATTTTAGACACGTGACCTTGCATTGTTTCAGTTACAAAAAAAAAACAAAAAAAAACCACCAAACTTATGACCAACACAAGTCATGTTACTTTGTAAGTAATCTTTTATACCCCGCTTTGCTTGTACAGGGCAGAAATGTTACCAATATATATTGGTATATATATCTCCTTTATAAAGATTTGGAAAAGACTACTGTGTATATGAAGTGCCTACATTACATTTTTACATTTGGGAGGAAGGGAGAAAGTGATCTGGGCAAGGATGGCATCATATTCTGACCTCACTGATCATGAAAGAGCTCAGTACAATTTGTAAAGGCAATAATTAAAGAACTGGGTAAACAGAAAATATTACATATATATATATAACAAAAGCTACATTACGCAGCCAAACTTGGTATCTTATCATTCTAGATGAGAAATATTTGATAGAATTAATTTGCCTATGTGTCAATAAAAGCAAATAGAAAGCATACAACAATGCACTGTGCCTCTTGCTCTCTTCTTGAGAAAAACATCATGTTTAAAATGACAAAGGCATCTTACTTGCTTCTTATGCAAGTATACTCTGAACAGCTATATACTCAAACTAAAAAAAATGACAATATTAGAATAAAGTCAAAGGAATGAAAGAAAATTTTCTTTATCAGCTGAACTATGGTCTTGTTCAAGAACCTAAAAATGCTTTTAGAGCAATTCAATGTCATTAAAAATTCTAAGGTGATTCCTTTCCTATTAAAAACAAACCTACTTTAAAAGCACGCAGTCCACCATTAAACTTGTGCATATGAAATTAGAATTTACTACTAATAATTACAAAGAATAACATTCATTGTTCCACAAAAAAATAGTTTTACATTTCTCCTTTGCTAGGAGACACACTACTAAATTGATATGAAAAATAATAAAAATAATTAAAAAAAAAATCTGTGAAAATTTTTATTTTTGCTGTGGTTTCCAAACTGGAGATAATAGGATTGAGTGCCTGATGCCAGCTTGAAATGCTAAAAATAAAAAACTTAGGAGAAGACAATAGAGTTGCTGTTGAAGCAACTGTAATTTAAAAGGTCAAAATTTTCATAACTACTAAGCTTGAAAGGATGACAGACAAATTTACACCATTTCTTCCTGCAATAAAATCTATACTTTTGCTCTTTTTTTGTAGGGAAAAAAGTATTTTCTTTGTGTAAGTTATTGCCAAACAGAACAATGCAACACTATAGTGACATTAGAGTCAACACCTGTAGGTAATTTTGGAAGTTATTTTTGAAAATGAAAGCTTAACTGACAAGAAAATAAAGTACATACAGGCTAAGTGGATTGCGACATATTGAGACATTAACTGTATCAAGCCATGTATTGCCTTTTTCACTTACAAAAAAAATTAGCACTGATTTCCTCTCACATAGTGACAAAAGAATACACTACTAAAATCCTGCTAGAATAGCTTCTGTTCTCTTTGTATTTCAGCAGCATTTCTTAAATCTTAACTAGCATTTGGAGACTGTGGGAGTTACCATCAAGTGGCTCACAGCGGTTTTTGCCCACTTTTCCAAGCGGCAAAGTGCACAGATGTATTGCAGACTCAGGGCATATGATTTAAAGGGATGTAGAAAACTGCTGAGAAAGCAGGCAAAAAGAACAAGGCACTTCAGGATGGGATTGAAAGAGGCTTTGGGGCTTGTTAAGAAAAAAGGAAAAAATGAAAACCTGAACAGAGTTCACAAAGCATGGTTACTTAGGTGGACATATAATACATAATTCTACTCCACCACAACAGTCATGGTAGACAAAAGGCTGGAGAACTGTAAAGATCATCTAGTTCCACCCCTGCTCACAACTGGGAAAACCAGAGCAGGCTGGACAGGACTGTGTCCAGTCAATCTGTGTGTGCATATACGTGTTGTTTTGGCTTTTATTAATATTTCCAAGAGATTCCACAACCTCTGCCTGAACTGCTCCAGTGTCTGATCAACCTCACAGTAAAAACTTTATTTTTTTAAATATAAACAGAATTTTCCATATTCCAGTTTGTGCCCATTGCCTGTCAGCAGGCAACACCAAAGAGTGTATGGCTGTGGAGGAATGGTTAAGTGAAATAGGACACGTGGATGTTGGGCAGTTAGGAGGCAATGGGCTAGTGAAGTACCATACTCAACTCACATGAGTCTGGCACGTACGCAGCTGGCTGAGAGCCAATCAGGCTCAAGGACACGATGCCCTTGAGCGATGGGGAAAGTCCCTAAGGCGAGATGGTGGCTAAAAGAAGGAGGAACTACCTGAAAAGAGCGGGAAATGTTAGCCAATCCTGAGCTTAGTTTTTGCAATATGTATGAGTTGATTATGTTCGAACTAGATAAAAGGCGACTGAGCTATCCATTAAAGTTGAAGTTCATTGTTCACTCATATTGAGCGTCTGTGTCTTCCTTCCGTCGACAACAAATTGGTGCCCGAACAGGGACCGGTCTGAACGGGATTTGGACACTGCTGGCAGTGATCCTGGGCCACGTGTTGGACGGAATAAGGGAGGATCCGGTCCTGCAACGCAGCCCAGGAGGTGGAAGGGACAAGCATCCCCGCACCCGCGTCGGGAAGGTGAAAGGGACGTGGAGTCCCCGAACCCGGGAGAGGATCCCGCCGGTCACGCGTCGCCGAGGTCTGAAAGGTGAAAGGGACAGGAGTCCCCGCACCCGCAGCTCGGAAGGTGGAAGGGAGTCCCCGCACCCAGGATGAGCCTATAAAGGGTCCCGCCGGAAAAGCGCCGCCGAGGTCTTTGCAAAGGCTGCAACTGTATATATAAAGGTACGAAAGACAAGCGGCGTATAATTTGCTCAGATGCTTTTTAGAAAAGCGGAGTATTTTAGATATAGATTGTAGAAAAAGATTTGCCAGGGTTATTAGCATATGCAGTAGCGCAGGGTTGTTTTACAAATCCTGATACAGTTTTTTGAACAAACAGAGTGGCGTAAATTTGGAGATAAATTGTTTGATGATGTTATTAATGATATTAAGTCTGCTAAAAAATTTATTGAAGCCTTGGAGAACAGTCACTAGCGCTTTAGCTACACATCAGGCTGAGCAGAGAGTCGCTGCTGCCGCTACAGAGCGACTGGGATTGCCGGGAAGTGCTGGAGCTGGGCATTGCCCACTGCTGCCTTCGGAGAGAATGATAACGCTGCCTTGGGGCTACGGGGCAATGGGAGCCTCCCCACCCCCCTCAGTCACCGCCACGAGCAGCGCTGCGCTTGGAGTTCACCGTGTGGCGAGTCGGCACAGAGCAGAGGGACGGACATCAGGACCCTGCAGCCTGTCTGACGTAACCATGGAAGCAGCGGCGGCTGTGTTGCTTCTCTCTGGCATGTTTTTGATCTGTGGAGACCGTGCATGGCAAGGAGTACCAGCCAATGCTTTTGGAGGACCGTGTTACCTAGGGCGACTCACACTTTTCGCTCCAGATTTACACTCGTGGCAGAACTCGACAAGGAGCAGAAGAATTAAATGAGAACTAAAAACTTTGGGTTCTGACTGTAATGATGATGTAGAATTGTGGGGTCCAGCAGAAAGATTCTTTGCTTCTTTGGTGCCTGGTGTGGGAACTGCACACGCTTTGACTAACATTAATAAGCTTGCTTGTTGGGCTGTTAAACAATCAAATGTAACAACACAAGTTCTTTCTGAAATGTCACAAGATATGGAGAGTCTAAGACATGCTGTATTGCAAAATAGGGCCGCTATTGATTTCTTATTGCTGGCTCAGGGACATGGGTGTGAAGATGTAGAAGGAATGTGTTGCTTTTATCTTTCTGACCATGGTTAGTCAATTCACGACCAGTTGAAATGGTTAAGGGATCATACACAAAAAATTGTAGTACAAGATAGTTGGTTTGAAGGTTGGCTTAAATCTGTTTTTGGGAACATGGGTGGATGGGTTTTCTTAGTTAAAGAGGGACTTCGCTTTCTACTTATAATTATATTGATTATAGTTGCTGCACGTATAATCTTTAACTGCCTAACTAAGAAACTAGAGCAACTCACAGAGAAGGTATTTGTAGCGCAAAATAAAAATGGGGGAATTGTGGAGGAATGGTTAAGTGAAATAGGACACGTGGATGTTGGGCAGTTAGGAGGCAATGGGCTAGTGAAGTACCGTACTCAACTCACATGAGTCTGGCACGTACGCAGCTGGCTGAGAGCCAATCAGGCTCAAGGACACGATGCCCTTGAGCGATGGGGAAAGTCCCTAAGGCGGGATGGTGGCTAAAAGAAGGAGGAACTACCTGAAAAGAGCGGGAAATGTTAGCCAATCCTGAGCTTAGTTTTTGCAATATGTATGAGTTGATTATGTTCGAACTAGATAAAAGGCGACTGAGCTATCCATTAAAGTTGAAGTTCATTGTTCACTCATATTGAGCGTCTGTGTCTTCCTTCCGTCGACAACATATGGCTCTGTCTTTACCCCCCTCATCAAGTTTCTACACATATTGACAAGAACATTTCCCTTGTCCGTCTGCTCTCCTCCAGGCTGATGAGTTGCAGCTCTCAGCCTTTTGTCATATGAAAGTTGCTCCATACCCTTCAGCATCTCCATGGTCCTTTACTAGACTTGCTCCAGTACATCTATGTCTCTCTTGTACTGGAGAGCTCAGAACTGGACACAGCACTCCCGGTGTGGCCTCACCAGTGCTGACTAGAGGGGAAGCACCACTTCCCTTGACCTGCTGGTAACACTGCTCCTAATGCAGCCAACAGTTGCGATTACCCTTTTTTGCTGCAAGGGTGTGTTGCTGGCTCATACTCAACTCTGTGTCCACAGAGTCCTTTTCTACAAAGTTGCTTTCCAGCTGGCTAGCCTCCAGCCTGTATTGTTGCCTGGGGATATTCCTCCCCAGATGCAGGACTTATCATTTACTCTTTCTCAAGCTTCATGAGGTTCCTCTCTTCACATTTTTCCAGCCAGTAAATGCCTCTATGCAGCCATCTGGTGTATCAGCCACTATCTGTTTTATATCTGGAGACTTGCTGACTATGCAAGCTGTTGCATTGTCTAGGTCATTAATGAAGGTCTTGAATAGTAATGGCTCTAGTATCAAACACTGGGAACACGATCAGTGATCAGTCCCCAGCTGGACTTTTGACTCATTTCAACTCCATAAGCCCAGCATTTAGTTAATTCAGTTTTCAACATACCTCACTGGGCACTTATTTAATGCATAATCATCAGTTTGGGTATGACAATGGGGAGACAGCACATAGCCTTCCTAAAGCCAAAATAACAACATCCACTCCCAACCCCTCACAACTGAGTGACAGGCACTTGTGGAAGGCCATGAGGTTCATCAGGTCTGATTCCCCCTTTGTAAATTGATGCTGACTAGTCCTGATCACCTCCTTGTCCATCATGCGTTTGGAAATGGTTCCAGAATTTTTATTTTATTTTATTTTATTTTTTTTTACTTCACCGCCTTCCCAGAAAAGGAAGTGACCTTGACTATCCTGCAGTTCCCCAGATTCACCTTCTTGCCCTTCCTGAAAATAGCAGTGATATTTGCTTTCCTCTCCTTTACAAGAACCTCCCCTACTAACTGACTTTTCCAAGTTCAGGAGTGACCCAACAATGACACCGGCCAAATTGCTAATGGTAACAATTGGGTACATCCGATCTGGTCCCATGCACTTGTCTGTGTCTGATTTAAGTTTTCCCTAACCTGATCCTCTTCCACCAAGGGAATGTCATCTTTGCTCCAGACTTTTCCTCTCATTTCAGGGACCTTGGATTGCTGAAGGCCCAACCTTCAGCAAAGGAACGGCCTTGCAGGCACCAAGGTCAGTGAAGAAGGAGGGGGAGAGGTGCTCCAGGCGCCGGAGCAGAAGTCCCCTGCGGCCTGTGGTGAGGACCATGGTGAAGCAGGATGTCCCCCTGCAGCCCATGGAGTACCACGGTGGAGCAGGGTTCCACGCTGCAGCCCGTGGAGGAGACCACGGTGGAGCAGGTGGCCCTGCACCGACGGAGGCTGCCGCCTGTGGAAGACCCCTGCCGGAGCAGATTCCGGGCTGGACCTGTAGCCCATGGAGAGGAGCCCACGCAGGAGCAGGTGACCCGGCAGGAGCTGCTGCCCATGGGGGAGCCAGGTTGGAGCAGTTTTCTCCTGAGGGATGGACCCCGTGGTACGGACCCATATCTGGAGCAGCTCTGGAAGAGCTGCTGCCTGTGGGAAGACCACGTCAGATCAGTTCATCAAGGACTGTATCCCGTGGGTGGGACCCCACAGCACAGGGGATGAGAGTGATTGAGAAGGAGCGGCAGAGAAGAAGTGCTGTAGACTGACCATAACCCCTGCGCCGCTCGGGGGGAGGAGGTGGAAGAGGGTGGATTGGGGGGGAAGGTGCTTTTGGTTTCTTTCCTTTGTTTCTCACTTGTCTAGCTTGTTAGTAATAAGCAATAAATCTTACTATCTCCCTATGCTGAGTCTGTTTTGCCTGTTACAATAATTACTGCATGATTTTCTCGTCCTTATCTCAACCTTTGAGCCCTTTTCACATATTTTCTCCCCATTCCTCTTTGAGGAGGGGGAGTGAGAGAGTGGCTGTGGTGGAGCTCAGCTGCCCACTCGAGCGGAACCACGACAAAAAGATACATCACTAAGTTCACCACCATATTCAGCCATAGGCCCACGTTTCCCCTAGTCTTCTTTTTGGCAGCTGAGGTAGCTGTAGAAGCCCACTTTGCTGCCCTTAAAAACCCTTGTTGCATTCAACTCCTGATGAGCTTTGGTTTTCCTAATTTTGTCCCTAAACAAAGTGTTTTTATACTCCTGAGGTCACCTGTCCCTGTCAGCATCTTCTGTACACTTCCTATTTAGGTTTGAGTTCAGTGAGAAGCTCCTCTGTCAGATGAGGATCTCTGCTTGATTCCTTGCTTGTTGGGATTTGGAAACTGGAAACCATTCTTAACCCTAGAAAAATAAAATAAATCAACCAGCTCTCCTGGACCTCTCTTCTTTCCAGGACAGCATGCAACAGAAGCCATCATCCCATGCTGATCTCTGACTTCAGCAACAGGTCCCAGAGCAGGCCAGCGTTCGCTCTCCTGAAGACCAGTTCCTCCATTATTACTTCACTACCTCTCACCTTACCTTCACCATCTGTCGTTCTACTTAAGTTAAAAGATGGTTTGGAAAATACAGGTATATTGCTCTGCCAGCTTTCCTCAAGCAGCATGAAGGTCTTCCTGCCTTCCCTGAAAGAGACCAACTTTACTTGCCCTGTCCTCCTTTACCAATCACTAATCCTCACTAACCCTGTAAAAACTTCATTATCTTTCAGATTTCAAAATAAACTTCCAGACTCGCCCCCCCAGCAGAACAGGAAATGTCAGAAGTGGAATATCAAATGTACAAATGAGGAACAATATAGATTTTTTCTTGTGAAAAATTATGGCAAGAGAAGTCAAAGAAAAATCACCTGAAAGCATTAAGACATTTTTGATAAAATAAAAAAAAATTAAAAAATCTATGCCATCATAGTCTTACCTTGCTCAGACAGGGGAACATATTGCTCCACCTTCTAGAATTTAATTCTCTATTGAAATTTTGTATCACATAAAACCAAATCCTTCGAATTTCAACTCCCCCCCCCCCCCCTTTTTTTTTCACGGATAAGTTAAAATTAATTCACTCAGTCACTGATACACATTACTGGGAAATGTTTGTTTACAAAGAAAAAAAAAACAAAATACAAACAACCATCCACTAGCAAACCTTCTTACTTTAAAAAAAACACAAAAAGTAACCCTAAATTAAAAGGGCCTGTTATGCAACTTGACCATAAGAAATCTCTATATTTGTCTGCTAAAACACAGAATGCAATTCTATGAGACACACTAAGTGTAAAAGTATTTGCCAACTTAAAAGGTAAGAAATAAATTCAGATTACTCTTTTAACAAGACAAAAGGAGCAAATCCATAGGTACTTTCATCAGAACTGATCAAATACCTGTGCTTTCATATCACATGTGTAAGTATCTGCTGTAATCTGAAAAATTAAGACTATTGCTTCAACACGTAAAAAGAAGGATAAAATTTTCTTCCTCTGTTCAGCCATAAGCATATACATGTAGGCATACATACAAGAACATATATACACACACTCTAAATATTCATGGTACCTCTGTTTATAACATATGAACATGCATTATCAAATGACAGGGACGCTGGTAGAGATATCAACGTCTGCTCAGAGACATAGAGCAGGAGGGTATGTATGCAGAGGTACATTTACACTAGAACTGCCACACTTCCATTGGCAACTGCTGTCTGCTGAGCCTACATCATTTCTGTCTACAGGAGAAAAAAAGAAGCCTCAGCACTTTAAGTTAATTAAGCTAGATGAGAACAATCATTAAAAGCTTCCCTTGCTAAGATCTTTTAGAGAGAAAAGGGGAAATACCCAAAAATCCAAGTCATTGCTTTATGTGAATCTAATTCAATTTCTTTTCAAGCATAAAAACCCCTAAAAATACAAGACAAAATAAAAGAAAAAGAATAAAATGCTAATTATAAATAAAGCACAATATATAATAGATTCAACTTAGAATAAATGGAAAAAATATAAGTATTTTGCCTATGATATATTTAAAATTTTGGAATAAATATTAAATAGTATTTGCTCTGCTTTAGAGTACTTGGTATGGAAAACAGCTCCATTAAAAACATCTAACTTCATATTGATTATTCTGGAAAAGCCAAGTATAACTAAGAGCTGACTAGCCTAAAAAGCAATCCAAAGACACCTTTGAAAAATAAACAAAAATGTGAGAGCAATACAAATATTTAAAACTATCCTCAGTGGTGAAGAACATTTTTCAAGCCATTATTAGTATGCTAGATAAAATCTGTGAGGTATACAGTTTTCTGCTGTAAACACCTTGTGAAGTACATACAGGCAGATTAAAATGACTAAACAAGAAAGGTACCTGAACTTTTGCATGACATCAGATAAAGACCAATCAATAGTGAAAATGTTTATTAAAGCTAGTTTATGATAATGCATTATTGTTTTAGTACTGTTGTGTAACAATCAATAAATAAGAATTTGCTACCTATCAAAAGTCCACTGCAGTGCCAAAACTCCCAATATTTTTTCCAGCTAATAGTAATATTACTACTTAGACTGTTCCTACTTGTAGTCCATTTCACAATGTTCCTATTTGTAGTCCATTTCACAATGTATCCACAGTAACTGCAGGTTGTGACAAAGGAAGATCAATTTTTATTTTTTTTTTTCTAAAATTAAATTCAGATTCTTGAAAGTGTTCAGAGCACAGATTACTTTCCTTCCTCAGAGAATATGCCATCCCTGCAGGATACCGTTCACATCCCTACCTTTTCCATTTAAAAGATAAAGATGTTACACAGTCATTATATTCTCCCTGAAGTTTGCACTGACAAGTTGCATACTATGTATTCTGCATACTAGGTATGTTATCCTCCTAGAAGAGTGTTTATGGTATCATTAACTCACAATGACACACCAAATCCATTATCCTTTTCTCATTACTGTGAAGCACGCTATGTGCAACATGCGTAAGAGTAGCCATAAAATACTTATGGTACAAGGCGTTTTACTTACATTAGCACTCGATCTGTATTACCAGGAAATGATTTTGCATTCCCTCACTGAGTTAACAGCTATGATAAAGGTCAGTAAGAATGAAGCAGGTATTAAACCTAAAGATGAAGTAAAGAGTGGTAAGCAGAAAACTGATTGCCATGCCCCACGCAGTTACTAATGCAAGATCGTAAAGTGTAATATTGTAATAGTAATTTCATAAAGAATACATAGAAGACCATGCTAGAGTACATGTGATGAAGACCCTTGCAACCCACATCTACAAATGTAGTGAAAGTAAATATTAATATACATCCATAATACTAAGATCAATTGTTTACCAAAGCATTTTCTAGTACTCTAGCAATTAAGTCTGATTTCTCAAAACTAACTCTATCCAACTTTAAATTTGCTTTGCCTATGTAAGTATGCACAAAATCAACACTACTTTTTACTCAGTTACTATATAGCAAAAAACATGATGGAAATTTAAGAATGATTAGTTATACAGCCAGAAAGTAATGGTAATTATAGAGAACCCTAAATCATGTACGTAGTTCTTTTAAATCATGTACGTAGTGGTTAATACGTTAGACTTGTACAAGTGTACTGGGTCTGGCTTGGATGTTAACTTTCCCTACAGCAGCCCATACAATGCTGTGCTCTGCACTTGTAGCCGAACAGCAGTGGTATCACACCAGTGCTGTGTCTGCTGCTGAGCAGTGCTGGCACAGCATCAGGACTCTCTCTAACCCTCCTAGGGGGTGGGCAAAAACGTGAGAAAAGAACCATCACCAGGGCAGCTGACCTAAACCAACCAAAGGGATGTTCTATACCACGTGGTGTCAAACTCAGCAATAAAAGGTGGAAACAGGAAGAAGAGGGGAGGGGTGGGCTCTCGTTGTGAAAACATCAGTCCTCTTCCCGAACACCGGCTACGTGCGTTGAGGCCCTGCTTCAAGGACGTGGTCAAACATCGCTCATTTGTGGGAAGTAGAGAGTAATTTCTTTCCTCTGCACTTCCACATAGCCTTCCTTTGTTTGTTTGTTGTGTTTTGTTGTTTTTTTTCCCTTTCTCCCTCCCCTTTCTCCTTTCTTTTTTTTTTTTTTCCCTTTAGTTAAATTGTTTAGTTAATAATGATGTTTCCTTAATTATTATTATTTTTCCTTTAATTAAATTATCCTTATCTCAACCCATGAGTTGTTCCTTTACTTTACTTCTTCCCCTCCTCATCTAAGGAGGGGGAGTGAGAGAGTGGTTGTGGTGTTTAGCTGCCTAGCACAGTAAAACCACCACAGCCCTTTTTGGTGCCCAACGTGGGGCTCGAAGGGTTGAGATAACAATAGAATTGATTAAAACGCATACAACTAACACGCTTACTTGCTAGTCACCATGTTCAGTTTCCTGTTAATATTGGCTTGTTTGATCATATGTCATACAATCCGTGTCATGTTCTCCTTTCTCCTCTATATCCCATCTGAGAATGTGCTACAACATGTGTTCGTTTTTTTCAAATCGCTGTACTGCCAAGCACTGGCCTTGAGTTTAATCTGGCATTCAGGCTCTGCACTGTTATCACTTGGGTCTCCTGGAAACTATCTTTTAGAGAATATTCAGAACTACACTGCCTTCCTTTCCTCATCTGGATGTCAGTTTATGAATATTTTCAGGAATGGTACCTCCTCCTTCTTTCACAGTGGGCTAATTACAACAGTTTTTGAGTATTTTGAATATCCATGTGTAACCCATATATTGCTATTTCTAATTCTGAATTACGGGTTTCCTCTTCTCTCTAAGATTAGTCGATTGTTTAGAAAGCTTACCCATGAATCTGCCTCGAAACAGTCTTGTGGCGAGTGGCAAGGTTTGTGGGAGGATATAGGCAGGTACCTGTCACGGGTGTCTCCTCCAATAGTTTTGAACTTCACCCCTGAGCAAGTGCAAAATCCTCAAAACTTGGTAGAATGTTTGAGAGCTGTATGTCCTGACCCTGATAATGCCAGAGAATGACAGCTTGCAGCATTGTGCTGGGTCCTGGCTTACTCCTATCAAACACTGTTTAACATCATCCAGCACCTTGAAGAGAAGGAGGAAGTTTCTGAGTCTGATGACCAGATAACACATGCTGTGGCTGACCCAGAGGACCAACCGACTATGGTATCAGTCACCCCCAGAGTCAAGTCAAAACAATGGAAATGGAAGTCAGCTCATTTAGTAAGGGAAGAAGCCTCTCCTATGAAGGAGGGAGAAGGGGAAAAGGCAGGCACCTCTAAAGCAGAGCTATCACAAAAACAGCAGGAAGAAGAGATGGAAATCATAAAGGAATCAGAAACCACTCGATACTCTCGATCCCTATCCCTGAGTGAGTTGCGAGAAATACGAAAGGATTATGGTCGACGCCCAGGTGAACACATCCTCACCTGGCTGCTTCGATGCTGGGATGCTGGGGCCAATAGCCTACAATTAGAAGGCAATGAAGCCAAGCAGCTGGGATCCCTCTCTAGAGAAATGGTAATTGACAAAGTAATTGGGAGAGGGACACAGATTCTCAGCCTCTGGAGGCGACTTCTGGCAGCTGTGAAAGAAAGATATCCCCATAAGGAAGATATTGTATATCAAGTAGGCAAGTGGACCACTATGGATAAAGGTCTCCAGCATCTGCGGGAATTAGCTGTGCGGGAGATGATTTATAGTGATTTGGACAATACCCAGACACCTCAAGATCCCGATGAAGTCCAGTGCACAACATCCATGTGGCGTAAATTGGTGCAGAGTGCACCATCAGCACATGCCAATATGATGGCAGTAATTCAGTGGGCTGAGGGGATGGGACCAACAGTGTATAATCTGTCCTGCCAGCTTCAAAAATATGAGGACAATCTCTCTGTTCCGCTACGGGCCTGTGTCTCAGCTGTGGACAAACTGTCTGAAAGACTTGATCACCCCATAGAACAAGCATATCCCTCCTCATCAAGACAGAGTGGTATTTCAGCCACTAAGAATCAGCATTTTCCTGCTCAAGAGAGAGAGTACCCAAGACGCACACCACATGGCACCTTGTGGTTTTATCTGCGTGACCATGGGGAAGATATGAGGAAATGGGATGGTGTACCTACTTCAACCCTAGCTGCTCGGGTGCGTGAACTGAAAGGAAATACAGCAGCAAGAAGAGGGGCTCCTAAGAAAAATGCTGCTCCAGTTTCTGTTGGGCAGTTCCCCAGAGGCAGTAGAAGAGATATTATTCTTGACCCTGATGAAGGGACGTCTGCTTCTCATTTGCAAGAATTAAGTGGCAGGCACTCCAACCAGGACTAGAGGGGCCCTGCCTCTGGCCAGGTAGAGGAGAGGGATAACTGGATTTATTGGACTGTGTGGATCCGATGGCCTGGCACATCGGAACCACAAGAATACAAAGCTTTAGTGGACACTGGCGCACAATGTACCTTAATGCCATCAGGCTACCAAGGGACAGAACTCATCTGTAACTCTGGAGTGACAGGGGGATCCCAACAACTAACTGTATTGGAAACTGAAGTGAGTCTAACTGGGAATGAGTGGCAAAAGCATCCCACTGTGACTGGCCCACAGGCTCCATGCATCCTTGGTATAGACTACCTCAAGAGAGGGTACTTCAAGGATCCAAACAGGTACCAGTGTGCTTTTGGCACAGCTGCTTTGAGCACAGAGAAGATTAGGCAGCTGTCTACCCTGCCTGGCCTTTCAGAAGACCCTTCCATTGTAGGATTGCTGAAGGTTGACCAGCAGGTACCAATTGCTACCACAACGGTGCACCGATGGCAATATCACACCAACGGAGACTCCCTGATTCCCATCCATGAGTTGGTTCACCAGCTGGAGAGTCAAGGAGTGATAAGCAAGACTCGCTCACCCTTTAATAGTCCTATATGGCCAGTACGAAAGTTTAACGGTGAGTGGAGGCTAACAGTGGACTATCGCAGCATGAACAAAGTCAAGCCACCACTGAGTGCTGCAGTGCCGGACATGCTGGAACTTCAGTACAAACTAGAGTCAAAGGCAGCCAAGTGGTACGCCACAGTTGATATTGCTAATGCATTTTTCTCCATCCCTTTGGCAGCAGCATACAGGCTGCAGTTTGCTTTCACTTGGAGGAGCATCCAATACACTTGGAATCGACTGCCCCAGGGGTGGAAACACAGCTCTACCATTTGCCTGATCCAGTCTGCACTGGAACAAGGGGGAGCTCCTGAACACCTGCAGTACATTGACGACATCCTAATGTGGGGCAACACAGCAGACATTTTTGAGAAAGGGAAGAAAGTAATCCAAATTCTACTGAGAGCTGATTTTGCCATTAAACAGAGTAAGGTCAAGGGACCTGCACAGGAAATCCAGTTCTTGGGGGTAAAATGGCAGGATGGACATCACCATATTCCAATGGATGTGATCAACAAAATAATGGCAGTGTCTCCACCAACGAGCAAAAAAGAAACACAAGCTTTCCTAGGCCTTGTGGGATTCTGGAGAATGCATGTTCCAGGCTGTAGTAAGCTTGTGAGCCCTCTATATCGAGTAACTCGAAAGAGAAATTCTTTCGAGTGGGGCCCTGAGCAACAACAAATCAAACAAGAAATAACTCGTGCAGTAGCCCTTGGGCCTGTCCGTACTGGACCAGCTGTGCAAAACATACTTTACACTGCAGCTGGGGAGCATGGCCTCACCTGGAGCCTCTGGCAGAAAACCCCAGAAGAAACTCGAGGTCGATCTCTGGCTTTCTGGAGCTGGGGCTATCGAGGATCAAAAGTCAATTACACCCCAACTGAAAAAGAGATACTCATGGCATATGAGGGTGTTCCAGATGCTTCAGAAGCGGTGGGTACAGTAGCACAGCTCCTCTTGGCACCACGGCTACCTTTGTTACACTGGATGTTCAAAGAGAAAATTCCCACTACACACCATACGACTGATGCTACGTGGAGTAAGTGGATAGCGTTAATTACACAGCGGGCTCGAATGGGAAAACCTAATTGCCCAGGAATCCTGGAAGAGATTATGGACTGGCCAGAAGGCAGAGATTTCGGAGTGCCGACAGAAGAGGTAACCCATGCTGAAGAAGCACCACCATATAATGAGTTGCCAGAAGACAGAAAGCAGCATGTGTTGTTCACTGATGGATCCTGCCGTGTGGTAGGGAGCCATCGGAAATGGAAAGCTGCTGTGTGGAGTCCCACACAACGAGTTGTGGAGGCTATGGAAGGGGAAGGTGAATCAAGTCAGTATGCAGAAGTGAAAGCCATACAACTAGTCCTAGAGATTGCCAAAAGACAAAAATGGCCAGTACTGTATCTCTACACTGACTCATGGATGGTGGCAAATGCTCTGTGGGGGTGGCTGCAGCAATGGAAACAGAGCAACTGGCAGCACAGAGGTAAACCTATCTGGGCCACTACCCTGTGGCAAGATATTGCTGCCCAGGTAGAAAACCTGGATGTAAAAGTACGTCATGTAGATGCCCATATGCCCAAGAGTTGTGCTCCTGAAGAACATCAGAACAACGAAGAAGTAGATCGAGCTTCGAAAATTGAAGTGGCTCAGGTGGACCTAGACTGGGAACATAAGGGTGAGCTGTTTGTAGCTCAATGGGCCCATGAAACATCAGGACATCTGGGGAGGGATGCCACATACATATAGGCTCGTGATTGAGAGGTGGACCTGACCATTGAGGCCATCACACAGGTTACCCATCACTGTGAGACCTGTGCTGCAATCAAGAAAGCCGTGAAGGTAAAATCTCCCTGGAACAGGGGGAGGTGGCTAGGGTTTCAATATGGTGAGGCCTCGCAGATTGACTACATTGGACCACTCCCACAAACCCGCCAAGGCAAAAAGTACATACCATGGTGGAAGCAACTATGGTATGTGGGTGGCTGGAAACATAGCCTGTAAACCATGCCATGGCCTGAAACACTACCTTTCACCTAGAAAGGCAAGTGCTATGGTGTCATAGTACACCAGAGAGAATTGAGTCTGACAATGGGAGTCATTTCCAAAACAATCTTGTCACCTCCTGGGCCAAGAGGCATGGCATTGAGTGGGTGTATCACATCCCTTATCACCCAAAAGCCTCTGGGAAGGTTGAGAGGTACAATGGACTGTTAAAGACTATGTCACGAGCATTGGGTGCTGGGACATGGACAAAATGGGACATAAACCTACCACATGCCACTTGGCTAGTTAACAATAGGGGATCTGACAGCCATGCTGGTCCTGCCAAAACAAAACCCCTGCACACAGTGAAAGGAGCTAAAGTCCCTGTAGTGCATGTAGGAAAGTGGATGGGGAAGGCAGTGTGGATTGTTCCTGCCTTGGGTAAAGGCAAACCCACTCGTGGGATTGTCTTCACCCAAGGACCGGAGTATACCTGGTGGGTCATGCAAAGGAATGGGGATATCAAGTGCGTGCCTCAAGGAGATTTAACCTTGAGAGAAAACTAATCTGTAATCTAAGTTATATGTTGTAGGAGAACACTGCAGGATCAACGACAAGTCAACTTTGCAAGGAACCGGGCAAGTACAACAAGGACTTGAGCTAAGCTGGTGCTGGCGTCCAGACATCCAACTCCACCTGCCCTGAGTGACTACTTTGGCAGATGAAGACCAAATCGTCAACAGTTCTTATGAACATTTTCCAAGAAAGACCTATGGAATGAAAAGATATATTTCCCTATTAATCTGTTAAAGGACAAGGAATAATGGTGATGAGAATACTTATATGTTAAAGTATGCGGGATCTGAGAGTGACGCAAATGTTATGGAATAAGGGGTGGAGGTTGTATTGAGTCTGTCTGGAAAGTTAACTTTCCCTACAGCAGCCCATACAGTGCTGTGCTCTGCACTTGTAGCCAGAACAGCAGTGGTATCACACCAGTGTTGTGTCTACTGCTGAGCAGTGCTGGCACAGCATCAGGACTCTCTCTAACCCTCCTAGGGGGTGGGCAAAAGCGAGAAGAGAAACATCACCAGGGCAGCTGACCTAAACCAACCAAAGGAATGTTCCATACCATGTGGTGTCACACTCAGCAATAAAAGGTGGAAACAGGAAGAAGAGGGGAGGGGTGGGCTCTCGTTGAGAAAACGTCGGTCCTCTTCCCGAACACCGGCTACGTGCGTTGAGGCCCTGCTTCAAGGATGTGGTCAAGCATCGCTCCTTTATGAGAAGTAGAGAGTAATTTCTTTCCTCTGCACTTCCACACAGCCTTCATTTGTTTTGTTTTTTTTTTTCCCTTTCCCCCTCCCTTTTCCCCCTTCCTTTTTTTTTCCCTTTAGTTAAATTGTTTAGTTAATAATGATCTTTCATTAATAATTATTTTCTTTTTTCTTTAATTAAATTATCCTTATCTCAACCTGTGAGTTGTTCTTTACTTTACTTCTTTCCCTCCTCATCTAATGAGAGGGTGTAAGAGAGTGGTTGTGATGTTTAGCTGCCTAGAATGGTAAAACCACAACAAGGACCGAACCCAATAAGCAGTTAACATATTTTTGTTTAAGAGAAGGCTGAAACATTTTCCTGTCAAATTTATTTCTTCATAAATACTTTCTCATTTGCTAAGAATATGTTGTTTCTCAGTCTTTGACAAAGATGCTTACAGGGATCTGGGAAGAAAAGGGAAGGCTTGAGGTAAGAGCTATGTTAACAAGTCTTGCAGTAAGCTTTAGGTAACTGATAAGTAAAAGTTATGTTTTGTGATTATTCACTGGAATTATAACATTCATAAATTTGCTAAGCATTCTTAACGTTACCACATAATGCAGACAAATGCAATACAGGTAGATTATTAGAAAAAGAAACTTGGAAAAAAATATGGTTGTGCCCTATACAAATGCAAGATGGTAAAAAAAAAAAAAAAAGTAACAGGAATACATACTCATCTTAAAAGCACTCTAAGCACTGCAGTGGAACATTTTTAGGTAAGAAGGACTCCTACATTTAATTGTAATTCGTTTAGTAGCATAAGAAATATAAGAATCCAAACCAACTCTCCTATCCCCCAATTTGCAACCTCCTCAGTTATTTCAATACAATTCTTTACAGGGATGGGCTGTAAATTACATTTGTGTAAATAACTAGTCAGCAAAAACTAAATTTCATCTTCTTGCCAAAGAAAACGAAATGAGAGAACTACACTCTTATGCTCAGATCCTACAGGTTTTGTATCTTTGTATTGACATAGTCCCGCTGAACTTAAGACACAACTGAGCTGCTGCCCTGGAACTCTGCTCAGAGATCTCATTGCACAACCCACCTTTCTTACTCTTACCCTTCACAACAAATGCATTAAATAGCATATGGTATAATATATTAAATAGTGTAGTCGAATAGTAGATGATAGGTAGAAAAATTCTCATTAACTACAACCAAAATAACTCAGAAGAAAATTAAGAACACGAAGTGTTGTACGTGAGAAAACAGAGTATGTTCTTCTTTGACCTGCAATACCACACAATTTAATCTGCTTTACTATGTTTTCTATGTTGGATTATTATTTTTTAATTCCTAAAACCAATTATTCTTTATTCCAAAGAGTTCATTCCCTCTGCGATCAGTAATTGAACACTGGTGAATTGTTCATCGCCCTGGGGTCTGCACATCATTCTCTGTGCTTGTAATTTTAATTTCCTTGCTGTCATTGCATGCCTCTATTCCTCCAAGATAGACGTTTCTCCTATGGAGACGGTTCATCCTATGCAGAGTAACAGCTTGTTCCTACTGCATTATTAGTCACAAAAATGTATGAAATTACACACACAAAAATGATTTTTTTTTTTCACTAGATAATCCTACAAAACTAGGCTAAACCTAAAATGGATAGGTGTCCTGGTTTCAGGTGGGAAAGAGCTAATCTTCTTCCTAGTATATGGTACGGTGCTGTGTTTTGTATTTTGGATGAAAACACTGGTGATAACTCACCAATGTTTCAGTTGTTGCTCAGCACTGTTTGCACAGAACCAGGGACTTTTCTGCTTCTTGTGCTGCCCTGCCAGCAAGGCAGCTGGGGTTGCACCTGTAGTGGCTTTGGTAGCAGAGGGCTGCAGGGGTGGCCTTTGTGAGCAGAGCCCAGCAGCTGCCCCATGTCCGATTAGAGCCAGCTCCAGCCAGCTCCAACAGGGACCTGCTGCTGGCCAGAGCCGAGTCAGGGAGAGGCAGTAGTTGTGCCTCTGTGAGAGCAGATATAAGAAAAAAAAAAATAATAATAATAATAAAAAAAATATATTTTTTTTTTATTATTGGGAGAATAATAAAAAATTGCAGCTGGGAGAATGAGGAGGAGAAGCAGCCCTGCAGCCCCCAAGGTCAGTGCAGAAGGAGGGCAGGAGGTGCTCCAGGCATGCAGCACAAGTTCCCCTGCGGCCTGTGGAGAGGCCCCTGGTGGAGCAGGCTGTCCCCCTGCAGCCCATGGGTCCCACATGGAGCAGATCTCCACGCTGCAGCCCCCTCATGGGTGGAGGAGCCCCCGGTGGAGCAGGTGGATGTGGCCTGGAGGAGGCTGTGGCCCATGGAGAGCCCCCGCAGGAGCAGGCCCCAGGCTGGAGCTGCAGCCCGTGGAGAGGAGCCCATGCAGGAGCAGGGGGTCTGGGGGAGCTGCTGCCCATGGGGGACCCGTGCTGGAGCAGTTTGCTCCTGGGGGATGGACCCTGTGGTACAGAGCTGTATGGGAGCAGTTCTTGAAGAGCTGATCTGCAGATTTTTATCATTATTATTCCACCTTCCCTTTCCATCTTATTAAACTGTCTTTATCTCAACCCACAAGTTTTTACCTCCCTCCCTCCCCCCTCCCCAATTCTCTTCCCTGTTGCACTTGGAATTGGAAGTGAGCAAACTTAGTATGTGGTGCTAAGCTGCCTGCCCAGTTAAACCACAGCAATAAGATAACAATTACCTGTTTTTGTTTGTTTTTAAACATGATGTTTGTTTGTTTTTAAAACATGATTGCAATTACAGTTGAGCAAGCTGTAACAGAGCTCCAGGCAAGCTTAAGGTCTAATGAAGCAAGCCTGACAAGCCACTGTCAGGAAGCAAAGTGAAGAAAGACAAACCTGTGGCCTGTCACAGGCAATGAAAACATTTACTGTGATACTGGTGTGCATTTTCTATCCTAGCAAGACTCCTGATTTGGAACCAAGTGCTCTGCTGTTAAGAATGGTTGGTCTGCAAGCCATGCAAATACAGTTAACTACAAATATTTCCAATCATACTGTTTGGCCAAAAGCAATCCTATAAACTTTTAACGCAGAAGTACCTGAATGTGTACCAATCCCTAGCTACTGGGTACACATACACTTTTTCAGACAGTTAAACTAAAACATTCAAAGTTAGACAGCTGAAAAAATAGCTTGCAAAACAAAATCCAAAGTGCTCCCAGCAGCTACTACCAGCTTGAGTCTCCAGAAGCAGCCAGAGTTATAAATTACAAAGCAGGTCTACTTTGGGGTCTTATGATTACCATGTGAAGTCTTCCAAAATTAAGGGTCCCTTCCTGTGCTGCTTGCATGACTGCTGTCTTCTAGATTCATTAACCTTTCATCCAAGTATCTGTATGGCTGTGAGCAAACTAGCAGATCAAGTGCAATCAGAAGGAGGTAAAACACTGCTTGTCAAACAGAAAATATTCCATTTCCTTACTACTAGTACTAATCCACTCCCTATTCTGTTACAACTTTCCAATAAGAAAAGACTTCTGGAAAAAAAAAAAAAAAAAGTTTGGTTATGGAAGATGAACATTTCTAGCTATCCAAAAGAAAATAATAAAGCAATGTAAGATTATTTTTATTTTTTCTGCCTTCAACTACTTGTGGGAAAAGTTAATTAAATACATATTTTGCAGCTAACAGTAGACAAGGAAAACGGCAAATTTCAAGTGAAGATAGACACCTACATATTCTTCTAAATCCAGATCTGAAATTCCCCCACACCACCTCTGCTGAATCCACCTCTGCTGAATACCATTAGTGTTTGCTGTATGATGTGTTTGGGTCTTTTTTTTTTTTTTTAATCATTTGCTTTAAAGAATAATTTATGTATATGTATACATATTCCTGCCCGCCCCCATTAAGACTACTCATTTGAACTAGTAACAAGGCATTAATCAGAAACCTAGTTCTCCACATAACAGATCTGCCATTAGTTCACTAATAGGTCAATCTGCAAGGAATGCAAAATCATCCATTTCAAAAGAGATTATTGTTCTGAATCATTTAAATATCCACAGTCCATTTTTAAAGCAGGTTATGTTTTATCTTCAAATAAAAGTAATAATAATAATAATAATAATAATAATAATAATAATAATGAAAGTATCTGGTTCCACATAGTTTAAAAATACTTTAAGTATTCGAAAAAGGCAGATAATACAATTACAAAACTAAAACATATGCATATTTATAAACCTACGGCTTAAGTGAACAGCTACTAGGTCAATAATCACACATGAGTAGCTGCTAAATGGATCAAATTCCCATGTGAAATAATGTTCAAGAAAGTTATTTTTAAAGTCTGCTTTTAATAAAGCAGGTTTTCACAAGCAAAGTGGTATTTAAGTAACCTAATTTTATCTGTTAGAACCATGCAACTTGCTAAGGATTAAGTTCTTTCCTTCAGCATAAGATGAAATGTGTTTTGGGGTGGTTCGCTGAATGCCTGAAGCCTTTCTATATTTATCTGTTACTCAGAGAAGTCGCTGTTTAGTAGTTGGTGGTCTGCTCCATCACATACATGAGACAAAAGTGGGTTCTGAGAAGGTTCATGAATTTGGATAAGAAAAGGCATAAAGTCTGAAAAATATTATGTTCCTTAGAGAAAATGATGTTGTTCAGTACATTCCCTCAAAGAGATGATGGAATGACTGTATAAACTTCTCTTATAGAATCATAGAAACACAGAACCATAGAATGGCTCAGGTTGGAAGGGACTTTAAAGACATCATCTAGTTCCACACCCCATGCCATAGGCAGGGATGCCAGCCACTAGACTGGCTTGCTCAGAACCCCATCCAACCTGGCCTTGAATACCTCCAGGGATGGGGCATCCACAGCTCCTCTGGGCAACCTGTTCCAGTGCATCCGCACCCTCTGCATGATGAATTTCCTCCTGATCTTTAACCTAAAGTAATCAGTAATTAGTATTTTGTAATCCTATGTATTGAAAGTAGTAAGTAATTCGAAGTATTGAAAAGCTGCAATGAGGTGTCCCCGGAGCCTTCTCTCGGAGGCTGAACATCCCCAGCTCTCTCAGCCTTTCTTCACAGGAGAGGTGCTCCAGCCCTCTGATGATCTTCATGTCTCTCCACTGACCCTGCCAGCCCCACATTCTTCTTGTGCTGGGGGCCCCAGACCTGGACGCAGTACTCCAGGTGGTGCCTCACAATGAAGTGATTGTGGGGCACAATCCCCGCCCTCGACCTGCGGGCCACTCCCCTGTTGGTGCAGCCCACGTTGCAGTTGGCCTTCTGGGCTGCAAGCACACACTGCTGGCTCGTGTCGAGCTTTTCATCCACCAGAACCCCCAAGTCCTTCTCTGCAGGGTGAGTCTGTACTCCTGCCTGGGATTGCCCCAACCCAGGTGCAGCACCTTGCACTTGGACTTGTTGAACCTCATGCAGTTCATGTGGGCCCACTTCTCAAGCTTGTCCAGGGCCTTTTGGATGGCATCCCTTCCTTCCTTCCTTCTTTAGTATCAACCGCACCACTCAGCTGGGTGTCATCTGCAAATTTGCTGCACTCGATCCACTATGTTTGTCTATGTTGTATTAAACGGTACAGAAGCACAGAAAAGACTTCCCACTCTCAATACACATGCCCAACATTAGAATGATCACCAACAACAGACACTTAGAGATATTAAGCTTGGTCAAAATTGTGCATTACTCCACAGGAAAGCAAATACAACTTTTCCTCCAGGTGTCACCCTTACCAGATTTCAAATCATTTAAGCTCCATCCCCTTAAAAGATTATTTCCAGTAGTATTTAGACAGAAATTGAAAATGGGGGCAGACAGTCTTAAATTTGTGGTATCTATCCACAAGTACTGTATGCTAACAGCTTCCAGAAAAGTATATATATATAGTTAGTTCCTCAGATATAAAGACTAATTAAAACCTGCTGGTCCCCCAAAACAGTTTCCTATCAGAAGACAACACTGTTTATTCATCCAACTAGATTTATTTTTCATCTTGCTTTCTACTTAATTCAGGGATTTTGCTCATGTAATCTGGAGCTATAATTTGATATTGCTGTCCATGCACCATCCAACCATAAAATAAACATGACTCTTTCCCTGATGCCCTCTGCTTAACCTGTCTTCCCTTTATGCCTGTATGCTTCTGGTTAGATAAATGGATTCTTCCAACACCTGTAGTTTTATAAACAAGTGAAGGATATTTGGCTCAGAATCTGAACTGCCTGAGGCCAAGAGACTAAGAGTCGTATTAAAAGATTGTATTTACTTCCCCTTCGAACTGCGTTGCATTTCCTTAAGTAGCCTCTCCCCATCTAAAGTCCAGTATTGCTTTTCCCGTACATTCCTGTTACTGCTTTGGCATTAGCAACAAAATGACTGCAGGGGAAGTTTTATGAGAGTGCCAGAAAGCTGGAAAAAGTATATTTAAAACTGCTTTTCACTGGAAACACTAAGTCTTCAAAGGTCAGGCCTGATATAGGAAGACTTGGGAATACCTGGATCAGAAGGAGAATTAAAAATGCCTGAAAGTTCACTGAGCAAGTGGCTTAATTGAGGGAATACATGTTTGAGGTCTGGCTGATCCACTTCGGTATTATGAGTTACAGGATCATGCCAACAATAAAGACCTTTAGAGGTCTCCTGTCCAACCCTGAGCTTTAAGCAGAACTACATCCACCATTAGGTCACCAGTTCAGCTGCTGCTGTCTGAGAGGATCCTGAAAATCTTCCTTGAAAAGAGGTTTAATAGCCTTTAAGTAAACTTCTCCAGTGCTGTACTACCCCATCTTCTAGAGGAAATCTTTTTTTTTCTACCCTCAACCCAAACCACAGAAGTTGCATTTGGTGCCCTTATTCCACTACCCAGCAGTAACCGAATCATTGTGGCTCCACTAGACTTGTAACTGCACCTCCAACAGTTCAAGGTAGCTGCCAGAACACTTTTTGCGTGACTTTCACCTCCACTTGCAAGTGCTTAACACAACAAACATCT